>NC_051847.1:171520666-171548991 GCF_002237135.1 Teleopsis dalmanni
TGTACATATAGTAAATTTGTGTTTAGTAGTTCTTTAAAGTTCGCACTGAACGAAACTAAATCAAAATGTTCCGACAGCTGCTCATATTTTTACCATTAATCGCAGTTACATTGGCAGCAAGTCTTGGCTATGATCCCTATATTGATCTGCCACACTTAAAACCTGTTAAAACTTCTGTAAGTACCACAGAATAAAATATAAGTATATAAAATGATGCTACATTTTGATATAGGCAGAACGTATAGAGGAACACGGTTATCCAGCGGAATCACATTTCGTAGAAACTAAAGATGGTTATGTGTTGAATATGTTTCGTATACCATACTCCCCAAAATTGAATAACAAAGATAAGCCTAAGCCAGTTGTATTTATAATGCATGGACAATTCAGTTGTTCCGACTGTTATTTACTAAATGGTCCTGATAATGCTTTGGCTTATAATTTTGCTGATGAAAATTACGATGTTTGGTTAGGTAATGCACGTGGAAATATTTATTGCCGCAACAATACAAAAATATCACTAAACCATCCAAAATTCTGGGAATTTAGTTGGCATGAAATTGGTAACATTGATGTACCCACTATGATCGATTATATACTGGATTTGACAGGAGAAAGTAAAATTCATTATGTTGGCCACTCACAGGGTACAACTGTATTCTTTGTTATGACATCCACCAGACCAGAATATAATGACAAAATAAAAACAGCTCATATGATGGCACCGCCCATTTTTATGGGAAACTGTACTGATGATCTTGTGGTTCTATTATCTCCATATGTAGGTACACCAGGTGTTGGTGCTAACTTACTAGGCAATCAGCAATTTGTGCCAAGTAACCCTTTCATTCAACGTATATTAGATACTGCTTGTGGTGGAGATCCTACATTTCCAGAGTATTGCCAAACATTATTCTTATTGTGGGCTGGCACTGAACAAGTTAATCTAAATGTGGTAGGTAGCAATCATCTTTATGAAGATATTTTTTTGAATTAAATCTTATACTGTAGATTTATAGTACCTAATTGTTTTTATTCTTATAGACTTTATTACCACAAGTTGCAGAAACGCATCCAGCTGGTATATCTACGAATCAGGGCATACATTATATACAGGAATCTGTGTCAAATCATTTTAGACAATTTGATCATGGTCCGAAAAAGAATCTTAAACGCTATGGTCAAGAAGTTCCACCAGATTATAATTTGCAAAATATTGTCGTAGATATGTATATATATTATGGATTAGCAGATACTTCAGCTAATGCTAAGGATATTCAGCGACTTCCAGAACATTTGTCAAATATAAAACATTTTTACGAAGTACCTAATCCTACATGGGGCCATTTAGATTTTATATTCGCTAATCAAGTAAAGGAAGAAATGAACGATAAAATAATAAATTTCTGTAATAAGTACGAGCAAGTCGAAGCAAATTTATAATGAAAAGCTTTTATTTTAACATAAAATAAATTTTTCTTAATCATATCAAATTCAAAATTTATCAATAGTATCAAGTTATAAGATAATTTAAGTTATACTATTTTGATTTATTATCAAAAAAAGTTTAATCGTTTCTATAGGTAGTAAGTCTTAAATCTTATCTGGAAAATCTTATTGATACTAAAAAATACAAATGTCTGAAAAGGTTTGTTTATAGTCATTAATTGATAGAGATAACATTGCTATGGATGTTTTGAGTTTGTTATTATATTATTTCAGTGTTCATATCTAATTTTACTTAAGGGAAGAGATTAGTCACAGAAACTTAAAATCAAAAGCAAAACAGGGAATATACTTGACTCCAGTTACAATAAAGCTAAGGGAAGATGAGTATGCTTCATGCATAAATTGGATACTTAACGTCAGCCAACTTCCGTTCATTCAAAATTGGTGGCCAGCTTAAAGAGGTGAATTTATTCAAAATAATAATAAAAAATATTAAAAATATAATAATAAATTTTAAAAAATGGGATTTTAAAAAAATTTCGTGCCCAAGAAAAGTATTCGATATCTGTACAATTGTCCAACAGCACATACAAAACCTGTGCTGAAGTATACTAAGACTTCATTACATTAATATAATAAAGTTTCAGTGACTTAGTACCATTAGTGAGTGGATATTACAATTATCAAATAATATAATCTAAGCACAATACAATGGATTCATCAATATTTTCTAGCCAAGGTATTTTTGGATTCGATATATATGGGGTCTAGTATTGTTATTGTGAAAATATATTCATTGTTTCTAGAATATTTTCGGGGTGTTTCATTTAAATTCTTTCTTACGCGATATTTGTTGACATTAGAGAACTGATGCATACATTTGAACACAAAAATCTTAAAGAAGTCTAAACAGTACAAACGCCTAGATATCAAATTCTTCAAAAATTAATCTATTTCGTTCTGTTTCATTATCGAAATTACTTTATTAAGCAGCCAAATATCGAGCTTCAGTTGCCCAGTGATGTCGCAATAACTGTTCACAAGTTTATCTTTTTGATCCTTTTCCATACATTAATGAAGGTTTTCTGCGAGGTACTAATCAGTGTGATCAGTACCTATGACATCTGATCAGTATCGAAATCTTCAACACATAAAGACTAAATTAGTTGTGCTATAAGAAATCAACTGACCCATTCTAATTTATGGAAAACAATGCATTTGATGATTTGTGCTGAAGTGAAAATATGGAAAATCCCACGAACGACCTTCGAATTTTGGTTTCTTAATAGGGAAAATCTTATTTTAGGTATTGCAAATATTGATATTTATTTAGCTGTATTCTTTTTCTTATCGGAGTAGAATCGGAGTAAAATAAATCGATTTTTTTTAAAACTTTTTAGTTTGGTAATGGGAATTATTTAAAAATAATCTAATTTATAGTCTCTATAAATATTGTAAAATAATATTATTATTATTAATATTATACTATTAAAATATCATTGTACTTCAAATTTACGTCACAGAAAAACGCCGAACACTTTTTGCCCAAACCAAAATACTAAAAATGTAAAATTATTATGCGTACTTTCAAAAACTTTTATATATTATTTAGTATATATAATAAAGATTAACCATTCACGTTCCTCACTACTGATAGAAACTTAGGAAAAAAAATGCGTTAAAAATTAATTATTTTGTTTTTATTAACAATTTGCATTAATCTAGTAGATAAGATATTTTAATCAGGCTCTAATCAAAGACCCCACTTGTAGATTGAAAGCAAGAATTTGAAAATATTTAATTCATTGCAATTCTGAACAAAATTTTTAGTAACTCAAGCAGTATGAGGACATACGCACTGTTAAATACATTACTTATAGTTATTGCAACAAGTCCTTTTATAATCGGAAATCCTTTAAATTATGGCTGGGAAGACGAGTTTTTAAAAACAACAGTAAATTAAAAATTTGTTTTAAATTCATTTTAATGAAAATAATTTTTTTCGTATGTATAGGAAGATCGGATTAAAGAACATGGATATCCAGGCGAAACACATAGAGTCGAAACTATCGACAACTATGTAATAACAATGTTTCGCATACCCTATTCACATAAGCTAAACAACCAAAATAAGAAACGCCCAACAGTTCTTCTACAACATGGTCTTTTAAGTTGTTCAGATGGTTGGATATTAAGTGGACCTAATGACGCACTTGCATTTCTTTTAGCTGATGCAGGTTATGATGTATGGATGGGCAATGCTCGTGGAAATCGTTATTCACGTAATAATACCCGCTTATCAACATTACATCCATACTTCTGGCGTTTCAGTTGGCACGAAATTGGTATTAATGACATATCTGCGATGATTGATCATATTCTTCAGACTACTGGAGAGACAGCAACGCATTATGTTGGACACTCACAAGGTACCACTGTTTACTTTGTGCTAATGTCATCTCGTCCGGAATATAATGAAAAAATCAAAACTGCACACTTATTGGCACCTGTGGCTTTTATGGGTAACATGAAAACAGTGCTAGCTAAATATACGAGAAGATTTATTGGTCGTCCAAATCAGTTGACAAGAATGTTTGACACAATGGAAATATTGCCTAGTACATTGTTCTTTAAAAATATATATGATATCTATTGTATGAAGGATCCAAAATTGGCGTATATGTGCAAAAATTTATTTACTTTATATAATGGCGAATTGGGCAGGGACAGCAATATGAATATGGTAATTTTCAATGACATGTCGATAAGATTATAGCACTTTGAAATTTGGTAATATAAGTATTCTAAAAATAGTGAAGATAATCATTTTAAGTGCCTTTGTGTATTATTGAATTCTTGTGTTAAATAATTTCGTGGTGTTAAAAAACTTTTATTGACAAAAATATTATCTAAAATATGTTAATATTTTGTTTATTATGCTTTCACAGACAGTGAGTGATCGTATGAATGAGACCCATCCAGCAGGAGCATCTTCAACGCAAGTCTTGCACTATATGCAGGAATATGAATCAGGACGTTTTTGTCAATTGGATTTCGGACAGAAGGAGAATTTAAAGAAATATGGTCAAAGTACACCACCAGATTACAATTTAGCTAATATTGATCCAGATGGATTACATTTCTACTACTCTGATGAAGACCAGTTGGCTTCGGAAATAGACGTTGAATATTTAGCTGCACAATTAAGTAAAGAACCAAATATGTTTCATGTACCAGATCCAACTTTTACTCACAGTGATTTTGTGTGGTCTAATCATGTTAAGGAGATGATTAACGATCGTATAATTAACGCTTGTAATTTATATGAACAATCATAACTTCAAGCATTTCGGATACATACATATATCAGGAGTGCGTAAATATTTCTAATTATTATTTTATCAATTTCGGTTATTTTTAGTGTAGGAATTCGTTCACATAAATATAATTTATTCTTATCTCAAGTGGCAAATTATGTATGATTATTTTTCAAAACATGTATAAAAATGTATTTTATAAAGTATTTATGAAAAGTAGTCATTAATTGTAAACAAAGAGGCCACGTTTAATGGTCTACAACCTATCGAAGTGTTTTTAAATCATATAATATGTTTATAACTTTTTAAATTAATGTTATAATATTAAAAAACCAAATGTAGTATAATTTTAGGCAACACGCCTGAGGAGTGTATTACCTCCTTGACTTCGACATTCCTGTGTATTCTGTGTTCTATTTAATTATTTAGCTTCTAACTACAGTAAGGTTGGTCAGTATTTTTGATAGTTTCAGTTTAAATGAAGTTTCTATTAAGCTAGAAGTTATTATTAAAGTTATGAGAATGATTCTATTAATCTCTGTTAATCCTATTAAACTTGTCTATAAAAACCAGTCTTCAAATTTCTATTTGAAAAAACATTTTACCTTTATATTTAGTATTGGCAGCTAAATAGACAACCAGAGACAATAAGCTACATTCTATGTGACTGCTCAGCTTTGATCTGGGCCAGGAGGAGATCACTGGGTCGGGAACTCACCTTCCGACATTAGGAGGTCCTCAACAACCGACATTTTAGCCTTCATTCGAAAGGCGGAATGTCTTTTCTTCAGTTAGGGTCTGCTGTAGCACAAAAGATCAATCATGGTCGCGGTGCTCTGCTCAAATGGGAGCTAGTTCCCTGTTCTTTCTTATTCTTATTCTTAGTATTGGCAGCTACTACTAAACTTATCAATGTGATATTATTTTGTTTAATTTTATCCTAAAAGATTAACAATAATTTGAGACCTTACTAAAAGTGCACGAGGTAAGTAATCAGGACTATCGATTCACACATCTATTCTAAAAGAAAAGAATTAATCGTAAATTGTGTGTAATGTGACAGCTGTTGTACCACTTATTTGACTATAAAATATAGATTTTTTTAAATTTGTCACAGATATGGTATTTTCATATTAGCTATTAACTTAAATTATTTTATTTGAAATAAAATTAAATAGGAATTCAAAACTTCAAGTTCTTCAATACTGCAAATAATAATAATTCTAAAAAGTTATCAGTTATATTATAGAACCAATAGTAGTTTAAATAAAAAACTGAAAATAAAGAACTATTTATCTGTTTATATATTTTTGTCAGTCTGATCTAACTAAACTTTGATCTTTAGTTTTTCCATTAATATTACAATTTAAGCAAAACAGGTGGATAGATATATTTTTGGTCTGTCATATAAAACACAGAACAATATCTTTTAAGTCGAATTAATCAAAAATTTCTATATTTTTCTCGTACAATAATATGCGAGACCTTATACATATATATGAAACTATTCTTAAATATATAGATTTTAACGATCAGTTTTAATTTTTCCAAATCTCTGACAATATATTCTACATATCGAAACAAAAACTTTTCTGCTTACTATATATGCGCATATATATTCACATATATAATCTGATATATATTGATATAATATATCAATATTATATTGATAATATAGGCTGGTTCCACTTATAAGTTCAATACTAGAGATAGTAAAATTATGTAAATTTATTCAGGAAATAAAACTTTATATGTTTTATGTAAATAATTAGAGACTTTCATTAATTGTTATTTCTATATTTACTCCGCAATCATAGATTATACGATCTCATAGATTGACGAAAGATTTCTTTCTTTTCTCAGGTACTTGGTTTAATCTTCTGTCTAACAATCTAACCACTCTAAGTACAAAGTTACTTTTTTCCTGTCACTTTTAAACGTTTATTGGCTATCTTTACTAGTTACCTTGTCCTATACTAAAGATGTTAAGTTGTTTAGTTTCACAGCTGTTCCGATGACGAACTTTATTTGACCGGGTTTCAATGGTTCATTTCACACCATTTCTGTTATTTTTTGAAGTTGGAATATATATATGTTTTGTATTATATATACAAATATATTGATGACAAGGATAAACTGATCATTAACTGATTATAAACTGATTGTACAAGTTGCCTAATAATAAATAAATAGTACTCATATGTTGATAAATCTTAAAACCCTATTAAATCGCCAGTGCCCACAGAAATACGATTTTATTCCATTTTCAATTTACCGTAAACTTCGTATTTCGTAAATTTCATCTATAGGTATAATAACTTAAATCAGGTATTTCATTATTTGGTCTTTATTTTCGGCTTAATTTCTATAATTAGCTTAAAATAAATATTACAAATAGTATACACTCATTCCTTATAGGTAAGATTAAATTTTTACATTTATGCATTTAGGTCATAAATGTTACTTGTACTTTGCACACGAACACTTATTCGATTAAAATAAAAATATTAATTTAAACTAACTAATGACTATGACTTCTTGTATGGAGTTTAAGTTTTTACCCCCATGGTATAGGCTAATTGTACTCATAAGTAATAAGCGACTTAACAATCTTATCGAATATGAATTCCCGCACACCCAAGCCACATATAAAATCAAAGTGATTCCAACGTTTCCATGGTAATTTGTAAATGGCATGTAGACTACGAAGTCGTAACATAAGTTTCCAAATATCCTCCACAGATACAATATAATCGTTCTCTGCATAGTAGATTGTGATGGGAACAGTAACTAGTTCCATGCAGTACTCAGGTGGTTCCAATTGTTGATACATAAGCCAATTCTTTTCGGGACCATAATCGTATTGGCGAAATTTTGTGGAAACATAACCTTGAAAATAGTGCATAATTTGCTTAAAGGAACCACCAACAGGAAAATTTGCCATAATATCTGGTAACAAAGTCTGTAAAAAAGAGTATATTTTATTTTGATATACCATTAATATAATACATTAATATATTTGACTATATTATATAAAGTTTTACCTTATTAAGATGTTCAGTGTCATAACCTACAGCTGGCCATAAACGACTTACACAAACTGAAGGCCTTTCATTCTCCAAACAAGCCATTGACAAAAATTGCTTGACTATTTTATTCGTTGACACCATTTCAACACCTTCTAATAGTTTTGAGATATAGTTACGTGTGCCCAAAATTGGACCAAATACCTTTGCTAAGCTGCCTTTTGTATTGCTCACATAAGCTACAGGCGCTAACAAAGTGGCAGTCTTAAAAACGGCATTGTATTGTGGAAGCATAGAATTCAGCACTAAAAAGACCGTGCCTCCCTGAGATATGCCTGTAAAATAAATGGTAACAGTAGATATATATATTTACATAAAATATTTAAAGAGTGAATGGTAATAAATATATTTTATATCAATACTAACCCACAAAATGCATTTTTGGTTCACCAGTTTTTTTAATAATATACTCGATCGTTGCTGGCATGTCGTATACACTCATCTCATGCCAACTGAAATCCCAGAACTCACGGTCTGTGGTATTATACCAGATATTTCGCCTACAATATATATTCCCTCTATTGTTCCCCAGCCAAACATCAAATCCGCTCTTTGAAAGTAAATATGGCAAGGAGTTCTCTTGTCCGTTTAGCAGCCAAGCATCTGAGGACGCGTAAATACCAGCAAGTAAGAATACTACTGGTCTACGCAGCACTGTCTTCTGTATGGGATGTAAATATGGTATACGGTGGAGAGTTAGGATGTAGCCATCTTTGGTTTGTACGTTGTGCTTTTCAACAGGATAACCATCTCGACGAATACGCCTTACCTGGATTTAAAATAAAATACAAAAACAAATTATGGACTCAAAAATGAAATATCAATTTATATAAACAAAAACTGTGTTGCAGTATAACCATTATAACTACACAGTTCCACCAGCAAATGTTAACTATCGGTAACGATTTTCTTGACAAAAAAGTTGGCGAACAAAACTTGCTGAAGAAAAGCTATCAACTGGAGCTTCAAAGGGACGATAGTGTGAAAAGGACAATTTATATCACTGAGGTATTACAGCACATATTGTATAGTGATAAAAACTTTTTCGCTATATAGGCTACGTCAATAGACACATAAATCTAATTTTGTCAGTTTGTCGTTAAAGTCTATTTATTTGTATTCCATTCCATATAATTGTCTATCCAATTGTCGTTGTTGAATTTATTTGGCTTTCACCAATTACTGATTACTGATCACCGATTCTTGTTTTCGAGAGTAACATTTAGATATAGCATACCAATAAATCATGAGTGTTTTTTTTTTTAATGAACAGCTAATATAAAATTAATCAAGTAATGTTTTTGGTCAATGATACTTTTTTCTATGAAGAGCCAATTATCATTTTCCATCCATAACTTTGAAACTATTAATAGTTGTTTTACAAAAACGGAAAGTTATCAAAAAATAGTCGGAACATCTTTACATTTTGACACATATCTAATGATAGTTTGAACTTTGGCACTTCGAAATAGAGTTTTTTTGAGAAACCTATATTATTATACAATATTGGTAAAAATATGTATGGCATACTATTTTAAATAATGCACTAAAGTGACACAAACAAAAAATACTATTTAGTACTACATTATGCTTATTTACAGTACTATTTTTAGGCATGATTAGCTTTTAGTATCTAAAAAAAATTTCAACAAATAGATACTTGATAATTACTTTCGTGATAAATATTATTTGATTTATGTTATAGGTTGGTTCAGCATTAATTATTATAAATTTTCTTTAACGCCACAGAGTTGAAAATATAAAAATGTTTATCTGATAAATGTTGTCAACAAATCTCCTAAAAGTGCTGAATAACTTATTCCACCAAAGGAATGTTCTACAATTAAAATTTATATAAACCAATTCATAAATGTGAAAAATAGAGTTTAAAAACGGTTTTCTCATTTACCCAATAAATTTCTTAAGTGCCCTAATTAATCAATATAACTGTGCACCGCTGACGTGTGGCGATGATGTTGACATTGTCGACACAAACACCTGCATCATTGTGGGGACTACTTAGAAAAACAAGCAAAGTTAATGCGTCATGTGGTAAGGACAAAACAAATAACTTTCAGTCAAAGTATCTTGGGATCCACATCACTGTTGATAACAGTAAACTCAAAGAAGTAAAGCCTTGCTTATCTTAGAGCCACTGTTAAATCCAGAAACGACGACAACACTCTTCAATAAAAAAAACACTCTTACCAATAGATGGTACTTCCGTCTAAATAGACAATTGATTAAAGAAACCCTCTATCGACGAAAGAAAATCATGCTTTTTAAAGCCTTTTTTCACGCCTTTCATGCTGTACTATATGTTGCAGTATTATATATGATAAGGAAGAATAAGGAGCATACGTGAAGAAAATTATTCGAAAGATCGAAGCGTTAGAAACGAGTATTGAATTAGATGAAGTAATGTGCTATATAAGGTAATGAGACTTCAATATACTTAAGTATTTTAAAATTGAGCGGACTTAGCTAGTCATGTCATGTGACTGAATACAAATGCTTAGGCTAGAAAGATGTTTCATTCAATACTCGCTGTGGAGTAGAGGACGTTTGAATCTTCAGTGAAAGGTCGAGGAGGCATATTATTTGAAAGTCCTCAATATTACTAAGCGGTGATAGCATGGGATTGAAGGGCTGACGAAAGGAAGCTGTTAGAGACATCCAAGGGTGATTCATGTCTGTAAGGGCTAACTAAATAAATAAGCACTTACAGCACTTTTTCAAACTTATAAAACTAACATATACAGCTGACTATGACATCTACAAATTTCAACTAAGTAAATCAATTATTTAAGTATGTATTTGAAGTATTTCTAAAAGAACACTAAGTACCTACTGGTTTATTGTTTATTATTAATATTTGTATGGTATATTTAGTGACATTATTCAAATTTACGCAGTTTCTCAAATGACAGTAGCTTCTGTCTGTTAAAGAGTTCCATTATTTGTGATTAATAAAAATCATTTATATTCCTTCAAAATAATGCAACTATAAGTACTCCATTGCCTTTCAATAATCCACATCTGTAGTATATATTTCAAAACCGCCTTTTATGAAGGACATTACAATATTGAGTTAATACTTTTATTGCAAACAAAGAATAATAAGGATTAAGGATTTAGTTTAGTTAGTTATAAATAAGATTCCGTAATAACAATATTAAAAGTAAAAGACTCTATAGACACAATATTATCCCACGCTTGGCCATCAAAATTGATTGCTTTAAGACAAAAAATGTAGCAAGTATTTCGATTATTTTTGATTATGATGAGCATTTTCATCTGTGCAAATTATTTTTTTTACGTAAAAAATGGGATTCCATACAAGTCTTAACAAAGGCAGTTTAAGTCTTCAGTCTTAAATACCCGTTTAAGAAAATTTAATTTTGGATTGAATTGCCACCTGCATCGAACGCACACCAAAATATTTCAGACATGATTTTCGGTTATTAAGAGAAGAAAGTGATTTCATTCACAGTTTACATAAGATTTCATAAGACAATTTCACTAAAGTTCAATTGCAAGATTGCGTATGAAGGAACATCGGTTTCGGTATCTTATGCAAACGAAATCTTTAACAAGCAAACATTGTCTTGTTTAATGATCACGTTTGCTAATTGAGTCAACGAAAATAAAATGTATCTCGAGCTTAGCCTATATAAATTACAATGGTGTATTTACATTAAAAGTAAATATCGAAAATATTTTCAACAATTTTTATAATATTTGCCATTATTTTCAAATTGAAATAATATACGTAGAACTTTCTTTAGTATTTCCTTTAGAAAATAATAAATTTTTTAATGTAATTATGCCCAAAAATTTGATATACAAATTTTTTCAATTGAAGTGATTGAAGTCAGTCTATAACATTTAGTTTTAAATAAGCACAATCATAGTCTCAATTGGACAGGATACATTTATCACAGCTTTCCTAACCACAGCTTTCCTCACCACATTTTTCCTAACCACAGCTTTCCTAACCACAGCTTTCCTAACCATAGCTTTCTTAACCATAGCGCTCTTATCCTAACCATTTGTATCTAGAAACTAATGTGTCTCTAGCTATTTAGTTTCAAAATGATTGTTAGAGAACCGAGTTCCAATATTTATGATAAGTTAGATTTGTCTATAATGAAAAAGCAAGCTTATTGAAATGTATAAAAAATAAATAATATCTAGAAATATTATGACAGAAGTTGTATCTAACGTATACAAATTTAATTTATATCCAAATCAATAAAATAAACTAATTAAACTAAAATAAACTAAATCATGAAATAAACTTTTATTATGATTCAATTTAGGCTATATGTTCACTATAAAATAAAGAGGCTTTTCAAAAACTTACAACTTCTTCGAGACTTGAAGTCCCAGAGTGAGGATATGTGCATAGTATCTGGTATATCTGTACCGACGACTATAGTTTGACAGTTTAGAATGTAAAACTGTGTTGACATTGCTGTTCAGTGAGATTTGATAATTTATTATGAATCAAATTGTGGAAATTTACTTTGAAAAAAATAAATCTATTCGCGAAGTTAATACAGCACTGCGTCCATTTTACGGTCAACATAATCGGCCTAGTGAGCAAGAAATTGGTATAGTTATTGATCTTTAAAGTTATTGAACATTATTTTTCTCGATTTAAAACCATTAAAAATCACTATTAATTCCATTGAAATTGACTGTTTGGTGAGGTTTACATGCTGGCGGCACCCCGCTTCTTATTTCTTTCCAAATGAGGAAGCATTTTTTAATTTCCAAAAATTAATCATTTAAATATCGACGAAATTTAGTTTCAACAAGATGGCGCAACTTGCCATACAGCACGTTTGACAATCAATTTATTGTGAAATCAATTTGATAACAACTTTATTTACAGAAGTGTTCCTGTTAACTGGAGCCCTCGTTCGTGCGATTCACTAGCTCGCGATTACTTGGGGGCTGTTGGGTCTATGCTAAATCATTGATTTTTGTCAATAAATCAGCAACTCTTGAAGTATTGGAAGTCAATGTTCATGCCACCAATAACGCCATACGATAATATTTACTTACTCGTAAGCCGCGGTTACATATGCCGAAAATCATAATCAATAAATAGATTCCTTGAAATTATCTGCCTGATTATAATAAAAAAAATTTCATTCCAACAATATTTCTATCTTATATTATCATCCGATATATGTTATGTTAATTCCTGATCTTCATCGTAGACTCGTAAAACATTTGAAAAATCTCATAACTATAGTGAGTTCAATTTTATTTGTCTTCGAAATTTAAAACCCCATTTGAATAGTATAAATTGAGCTTTTTCCTTATTAATATTTCGTTATCCAAACCTTTTAAAACTTTAATTGAAAATAAGCTTAATTTTATATGTCTTAGAGTTTGAAAATCTCAGGCTCAGGACATATGTATAGTATAACCTCAACTGTTTTCTTATTCTTATGGTAGATTGAAAATCAAAATCATCATCCAAACCAATAGTAAAACCTCCCAACATATAGACTGTAGGTGTCTGGTAAACTATTTAAAATTAAACTACTTCTACGGGTTTAATTTTAGCTATGTCTGTTAAAATTTCAGAAATAGAATATGTTCGTGATATATGGTATGTTCCACAGATTCCACAGATCAGAGTCTACATCTAAACTGTTTTTTTTTGGTGGTGTTTAAATTTACGGAGATCTATGATTAGTGCAGTTTTTAATAGTATTATATATAATATATATATATCTAATATATTTTTTTTGCGTTAATTCTTTTAAGATTAATTAGTGGATTTATTAATAAACTTTATATCGATACTGGTTAAAATACAACTGACCATAACTTTTTGTTTAAAAAAATGTTTAAAATTTAAATAAAGTTAAAAAATATCTTTTTCCTAAAATAATTATAATAATTAAGAAAAATTAAATAAATAATAACCTTTCATTATGCATACTAAAATATAATTATATAATTAAACAAAAACCGTTTAATAAGGCAGCTTGTAATAAACATGTCTTCATTACATGTATTTATAAGTAATGAAAACTAATTCTTGGTTTGAAGTCAAAAGTATCTTTTAAGTGTTAAGTGAACAATGAACTTCAATTATCAGACATGCGCCTACATATTCATTGCATTGTGGTTTGTTTCATAAAAAACTTTACAGCTTTGAGGAAACTTTGAGGAAATTGATGTTTACATTTTATTTGCGGTTGTTTTGAGTTATACTCGTAAGTTTCTAGTGTTTGTGAATGATAGTGCAAATATAGTCACTAAACATATGAAAATACTAGAGATATTTTATTATTTTCCTTAATTTTTGTACGAAAAATATCAGTTTGTCCATGGGTATATCTCTCGTAATACAATAATCGAATGTTTCTTCCTTAATGCAGTTAATCACAAAAAATATTGTGATTAAATTGAGTAATACTCTTCTAAAAATAAATACAGCAAAAGCATATGAAAAGATATATAAGTTATATTTTACTCTGAAATAGTGAATAATATAATAATGAATTTTTAAATCAGCCAAATAATATAGAAATAAAATGCTTGCGAAACATAGTCTAAACAGACTTTGGACTTAATTTCTAAAGGATCTAGGTTTGATTCAAGATCCTTTAAAAAGCGTTTCAATATTCATTGAATGTTCGAAACAATTAGCGATAGTATATGCTGCCATTCCTTATTGGTATTCTAATGTCAACCTATTCTAACATCAACTTAACCCCACGTAATTTTCATAGAAGTAAAAATTCTAACGAATATACGGAAGAAAAACTGGTGCCGAAAATTATTACCTTTAATCGATATAGAAGATAATTTCCATTGTTCAAAGGAACTATTAACTATGATTTGAAAGCTTTTTTAAAGAAGTTGTAAAAAAATTACTTTTAAATTTTAAATTTTTAACCAATAAAATATTAAGTCTACGTACCGAATAGTATATCTAATTTACTTAAGAAATAAATATCATATTACTAAATCTCCAACTTCAGATCAACATTCTGATAACGAAAGTCCTAGGTAATGAAGAATGAATCGAAGCGCAAATTACAAAGTTTTAAGATGGGATGTATTTTACATATTTATATTTGGGTTATAGCATTTGTATTGAAGAAATTTAACCGAAAGATGTTAATTTACTTTTTTTGTTTCTAGAAATATTGTAATTATCAAATATTATTTTTTCTATCTCACTTATATTGTATATGCTCAGTATCTCCAATACTTTTATTGAACCATACATCTATATTTACTGACCATACACTAGCATTAATTAAAGTTGAAAATCAATGAGTAATTAATCATTAGTTGGGCATACGAAAAATAATCTCGTAACCTTAATTTAAATTTAATTTCCAAAAGAAATATATAAGTTTTATTTCACTACTAACTAAATTGAAAATAAAATACATTAGAGTACGGCGGCTAGGGAGATTTTCTTAGTTGCTAACATTATAAATAACTCTTAATTTAAATTTAAAAATCATTTTTTTAGTACCATGTGGAAAAGTAAGGAAAGCATTTGTTTTAAATCAATTAACTTTTGTATATTTGATTTATATACAGTTTCAACTTAACATTGACGTGAATGTTATTATCTTTACAATTGGTAATAAAATCCTAAAGTTGAGTTACCTAACTGAAAACTTCTTTGAACTAACTAATTTGCTTTACACTTTTCGTCCATATGTAGTAGTAGACCACATGTAGTAAATATAGCACAATAGGTCGATACAATAATAACCTACATACCATATGAACTTCGGACTCTTCTACCATCCTTTCATTTGAAAACAGTAAAGTTGTGAATTTTGTGAACTCGATGATGTGTACCTACTCCAAACTTTATAAATGACTGAAATTAGCTGAAACATTTATTAAATATGGGACTTATAATATTCCGATGCAAAAACTAGTACACGCCATTTGATTTTAGAAGGAAGGAGAAGCAGGACGATAATCTAAATTTCCGATAGAGGATTGGATGTAGCATCAATAAAAATTTACCTTATTTGGACAGGAAAGTTAATTATTTTTTAAAAATCCCACAACAAATGTTGCCCACAAATAGACTCTGTTAAAAGTGTAAAATATGTATAATCCAAATATTCTGACAAAGAATAACGACAAATTATAAACCAGCTTCCTGGTTTATAATGACCAGCTTCCTTTTGTGAACTATCTGTATGTTCTGGATACAGAGATATTCTCGATTTATATTCAAATAAAAGTAATTATTAATTATATTAAAAATTTTTGTTTGGGCTAATATTTAATAACTTATTTATATTGTTGTGAATATGTAAGGTTAGTTTTTTCATAAAATTAACAACATTTTCGAAAATATAAAAAATAATCTTATTTGGCAACTAATAAAACTGTATTTAACATACATTAAATATTAACATAAAAAAGTGATGCAAAACAATATATATGATTCATTTCATTTACAGGTTTTCAATGAATTGTAATACAGTTAATGTGTATGTACTTGAACCTGAAATAGTTAAAGTGGATGTCATTAATAAATTTTTAGTAGTATAGCACAAAGCCAAATAATAATGGAACAAAATTATGTCTATTAAAGCTCAAAATCCTTCACGACTAATTTTAAAAGCAAGATCAGCGGGAAACGCGTTCATATTCACTAGCTTCGAAAAGTACCAACTTTGATTTAACTAGCGAAAGCCCACACAGCTACATGACCTTTCTTTTAAGTTTCATTCCATAAACACTATTAATCCTGATTTTAATAAGCTATATATCATATTTTTTCCAATACCTCCCGCTTAACTTTAATGCTTATAGATTTTTAAATGTTAAACCAATTCACTTTTACTTTTGCCATTGATATCAGGATTATGAGTTGAGATTCCCCCCTAACATTCAAAGTCAACGGTTGGAATATTCAGTTTTCATTTCTAAGAGGTGAAGTAACTGACTTATATCGTTATACACCTCGACAGTGTTTGATAGTTTCCATCTACCGATATGGTTAAATGAAGTTTAAGTACTCATTCTCCTCTATCACAAATTTTGCTATGATTATTTTCCATTTCATGAAATCAATCGTTATTGATTTGACTTAAGCTATTATTGAGGTATTATTTAGGTTCACAATATATCATCATTGCATTATAGGTTAATGAAATTCCATTAACCTAACAATAACAAAAATAAAAATCTTTCTATAGACACAACAGTAATAATATGAGATTCTCTACACAAAGTAGTATATTTGTCAAAGATATAGCCAGAAATTTTATAGCTAGCTTGTTTTTGCAACTTAGTCAGATATTTTTCATATCTTTTTAAAATTGTTCATTAATGATTTTAACTTTAAAATACCATAAAGAATATAATTAACTTAAAAATGAATGAAAAACTCGTAATTTTTAAAAAGTTTCAAGTTATAAAACTATACTTGGTAAAATTTATTCAACTATGAAGACTAAATTACAGTTTAAAACCTGTCGACATTTACCATGAGAATATTATGGCAGGAAAAGTAAATATTATAGAATTTGAAGTTCACACATAAAAATCGAATATAAATAATATAATTAACTCAGAAATATAGCAGATGACAATATTGTATTAGAAAAATATATAATTTTTTCATAATTTTTTCACATATTAGTTACACAAAGCTTAAGTTTATTTAATTGTAAAGTTGTAAAGATTCAACTAAAGAAAAAGTGTCTTAGATAGTTAAAATTTTTTTTAACAAAAACGAGACTTAAAACAATGAAAAATCATTTGAAGTAATTAATCTATAAATTTAGTACAATCTAGAAACATCTGGAAATATTCAAACAGAAGTTGTAACTAAAGTAATCAAATTTAAATCATCCCCAAATCATATAAACTAAATAATCCTAAATAAACTAAGTCTTGAAATAAATAACCATAACTTTTATTATGTATTCACGATGACCTAAAGATGATTTTTGTATAGTCTTCTCTCAAACTTATTCTATATATGTTATATATGGTATATGTTATGGTTACAGAGACTATATAGCAACCAAGGTCACCTAAACCTATTGAAAAATCTAACAATTGTTTCGAATTTAATTAGATTATTTATTTAGATTATTAAGATTTAAAACCCCATATGCATAGTATATGAATTGTGCTATTTCCCTGTGCTTATGGCATAGTGGACTTCTTAAGTATCGTTATCAAAATTATAGTAAAGTCTCACAACTGCAGTGCCTACATCTGAACCTATTGAAAAATCTCACAACTGCTGTAGACTTAATTTAATATAAGTTATCTATAATGAATTCTGAATTTTTTTATAAATTTTTTGTTAGTTTGGACATAATTAAGAACAGAATCTAGAGTCTAATCATTACTTTTATATTTATTTAATTGAATATTTTTTAAGTCTGTAACCTTCATATCAACTTTTGACTCTCAAGAATCAATAAACTAAATATTATTGAAAGTTAATGGTACTAAAACAAGCTTAATATTGGTAAATTATAAACAATTTATTAATAATTTATATTTAAATAATATCTAATGCTTCATCACTCCTACTCGAACCAAATTATTAACTATATCAATATTAGAATTTTTATTTATGTATTTTTTTAACATAATAAAGAAAATATATTAAAACACCTTACTTCACTTAATCTCCTTTTATGGTATTATCGTTCTTTCCTAAAGAATTAAAATTCCACTTCTATGTTATTAAAAAAGTGGGTCGGGCAAGTCTTACGACGCATCTGCATCTGCACTTTATTTAAAAGTATCTATTAGGCAAATTAACAATACTCGTATCGCTTAAGGCGAAATTAATAATAATAAACTCCATTTAGAAATTATGAATAAAGGAAATTAATGTTCCACTTAAATTGCTTAATGAAACATATTTCAGGTCAATTAGACACGGTATGGATTATGCATCAATGAGGGGAGTGGGTGGAGTATGAAATGGCACATATATATAAATTTGCATGACCTCCAATGTCAGGCAAATACATTAGCAAGTACGAGTATTACAGTAAAATTTTGACTTGACAAGGTTAGGCGAGTTGGCCAAAACGGACACGTACTATTTTATGCTTGTGCCAACAATCACATAACGTATGCATTTGTGTAGATACGGTAGATAGACATATATGGTAGATACAAACGTTTATTTACATAAATCGTAAAATTTTTGCACGTGCTTTAATGCAATAATTAAACGGCAATAACTACAAAAGCAGCACACTTCCACCCAAGCAATTTGTCTGTAATTTTAATATATCTTTTTTTTTTTGAGTCTTTTATTATTTTTTAATTTTTTAATTTTTTAATATCTTAACTCTTTCTGGGTTTTTTGTTGCTTTTGTTTTTTTTATAATTACTAATTTAAATTCCATGTTGCATATTATGACATTTTAATTTGTCAGATACGGCCGCGCACATTAGCACTTTGAGAGAAATACACAATGCAAATTTTGATTTTTAATAAATTATGTTAATTTAGTTAATAAAATAATTGAATTGCATGACTTGGAATTTGAATATGAATTTGAAGTTATGGAAGATTTTTTTTATTACCGCATCTGTAATGATGATCTCACGCGTTTGTCGCGTAAAAGATGAAAATCCAGCTACCAAATTTGTGCATCCTTTTCCCGACAGATAACCACTGAACGTGATGCATAAGAAGTAAAGCAGCCACACAATATTTGTGAAACAGGATTGCATCTTTTTTTCGACACTTTGAATACGGGAAGCGAATTTATTTATTTTATCTCATGCTGATCACCGACTGCCGAACATTTAATTTCACTTTTTTTTTCGCAAATTCAATAATCGCGTGCGTTAAGTTAAACACTCGCTAAAACCAACACCGATCCACATATCGCACGAGGATCAGTTGCAGCAAGTGGCCAAGAGTAAGTAGCCACCATGTAAGAAATAAAATTTCGTTATCGACTTCCTTCCTTGCGAATTGCGAATTGCGAACTCCGAATTGCGATCTGTGATCTGCGAATTGCGAATTGTGTAATTGCTTTTCCTTTTCTTATTTGCAATTAATTATTTAAAAGACATTTACTACTTAAGTGTTCACGCTGACGGTGCCTATAAGACTGCGACTGGTATTGTTTCCATGCTTAAAGCTTAGGCTAAACTTGAGTCTAGTGCTGAGTGCTGACTGCTGGCTGTAGTCTGCTGGCTGTAGACTGCTAGCTTCCAGTAGGGCAAAATATATCACTTCGCTCACCGACTTTCTCAATTGCTCGTGCACATACATAAGTTTGTTTATTGATTGTTAGCTCGTTCATTTCCTCTTCCATACTCTCTGTGCTTTGGCGATTATTCACGAGTACTACGAATAGGAGCGGAATTTCGGTCATTTCGATACTTGGCGGGGCTGATGGAGTTCCTATAAGCGTTTAACATGCTCAGATACAAAAGTATTCCTCTGAACTGCAGTCATAACCTTTTGCCAAATTCGTCTTGGCACGTCGGCAGCACTTTGCCGCTTATAGTTGTCTGTACTTTTCTGATTGTTTAGGATGCGGACACATGCTATTGCGGCTTTTTATAATTTTTTTTTTTAATTTTTGTATCTGTCATTATAATTTTTTTCTCTCGATAAAGTTTAACGTTTTTTTTCGTTGTTTTTTTTTTGTGCTGTAACTTCAACGTCACCGTTAACTATGTAAATAATTCAATTTCAAAAAAATGAATAATGCAAGTACCTGTAAGTGTGCTGTGATGCCAACGAACAGCCAAAACATTTGCACTTACCCCACTCCACCAACACAAAAAAAATCCAAAATAAACAATAATAAAAAAATTAAAAATCACATATGATATGATATCCAACTTATATGGCCCGGCCGCCTGCCTTTCAGATACTTGTACTTGTACTTCAAGCAAAAGACAGGTACGTTCATACATACTCGTACATTGAAGCGTGATTTAGTAATGGGCATGCGCAACAAAAGCATTTAAAATTTTAAATTTAAGCAGTTTACCGCTTATTTTGGCTTTTTTTATTGTGTACTCATTTATTGTGTCATCCATAAATTACGGACAAGTACGCCAAATACGTGTACACATTGAAGAACTGAAGATATTTTGTTAAGATACGCATATGTATCTGTAGCCGCCGAGATACATTTGCTCGACTGCTGCTGCATTGACGACTTTCTGCACATTGTGGCGGCTATAATTGTTTGTAATTAATAAATTCATTTTTATAATGCAAATGCTATAAGGGCCAAAAACTCTTTAAACCGAGCGCATAAAGTTAAACGGGTCATTATGACAGTAAAACCATTTTCAATTCATTTTTTTTTATTTTTATAGCAATATATTTGATACTCGTAAGCCAATGATTTCTTTATAGATTGATAATAAATATAATAGTTATTGAAATATAATTTTATATTGTTTGGAAATAAAATTAGTTAAGCACCAACTAATTTTATGACAGATTGTTTAATAAGCATGACATAATTTACTGAGCATGACATAAAGGCTTTATTAATTATTGCCGTTATTATAAATATTTATTCATTCAATTATTATATATTTATAAATTATTATTGCTTTTATCAAGACCAGGGCTGTCCAAAGCACGACCCAGGAGCACCATGCGGCCCGCGGCTAATATTTGTGCGGCCCGCGATATGTTTCTAATCTACCACAATTATGTAAATTTTTCTTTATTTTATTTTAGTGACATTACATTCTTTTATTTTTTGGTATCCTAAATAAATAAATTAAATTAATTTTAAATAATTTATTACATTTCACGTTAATTTACTTAATTGACAAAGACTTTAGGATATATTTCATTGTACAACTGGTTCAAAAAACTCGATTCCAGTGCAGTAAGTCATAATATTAGAAATAAAATGTAATTAATTAATATTAGTTGCATGGCAACAACTAATGTTAATAATGCTGATATTGATGGAGTTGTAAGAGATAAATTAATTAAAAATTACCAAAACTAAATTTAACATTATCGCAGTATTTTTATTTTTTTCCAAAAAATTATGATGTATGTATTTATTTCTGCAGCTCTCTTACCTATTCAGTGATTTGTATTTGGCCCGCCATCTTATCTGACCTCAACAATGCTGTCCCCGACAATAATTATGAGAAAAAGAGTTTTATGACTAATACTCAAAAGCAATGAATATTACGAAAATGTAATATAGCACGCGGTAAATGCAGGGAAAATCGGATTAGAAAAGGATTAAACTGAAATATATCAATTTTTAATACTTACGGCTTCAAATCTATTCATTCTTATTGTGAATTGTTGATTAATGGCGTTAGTAACAGCTAGTACCTAGTCATTTCTTTGGAGACATATAATTTGAATGACATTGGAAGAATATGGGAATCTATATGACTTTTATTATGATTTTTATATGATTTTCATTATCATCTCTTCTGTAATAGGTATAACAACATGGATATTGGTACATCTTTCTACCTTACTTGAATTCTTCTAAGTGGAGCTAAAAAATTGTTGGGATATCAATATATTTTGCTGAATAGTTTAGGTAATCTAAACTATATATAATGACTGCTAAGAGAACCAAGTCTACATACTATAGACATATTTATCGAGAATAAAGTGCCACTCTGAACCAAGCGGGACTTCTCAATTTAATAAAACAAACCTACAACATAACAATGTGAGTCGAGAAATTTGTTACATGTTAAAACAAATTTGAATCATATTTTATCAACAAAAACTTTTATATATTTTAAGCAATGCAAAAAGCCTTACATTCTCAAAAGGACTATAATCTTTAGTTTAAACTCCACATATTTAAGACAAGAAAAACTAATACCCGAGACAATAGAAGTAGAAATCAATTTTATTACTATATAGTATTTAGAGTTCTTAAGTTAATTTATTGGTTTATTGGAGGAAGGGTAAATCTAACAACAATCTATTTTCATATAAACAAATCTTAAAGCTAAAATAACAAATCAAAGAAGAATTCAGTCAAAATAAAATGCTAATAGCTTTTTGGTTTCATAATATTAGACTTGGAATATCAATGAAGACTCTGTAATAAATACTATATACTGACTAATAGCTCGACTAATAGTTGCCTTAAACAACTAGAAAAAAATATGAAAGTAACAGGCTAGGTATAGAAGTAAAAAGGAATGGCAACTCTAGATGCAAAATTTTCAGGGAGCGATGAATTTCGCTTTTGAGACAGAAAGATATTGAGGAAAAAAGCAGTGCCGATAAGAAGGTCACTGTAATGAATATAGTAGAAGTTGTTGAAATAAAGAGGAAGAGATAGAAGTAGCAAACACACACTTCTTCTGCAGCTACCCTGTTCTAGGGTAGCAATTTGGTACACTCCATGCCAGTAGCGTTAAAAATTTACCTCTCATAAAGAAACGTTTAGTGCGCTTCATTACGACTTCGAAATAAGTCTATAATAATTAATGATTAACGTTCCGCATTAATTAAATTTATTGTCTTTGCAATAAAATTATTTATATTGACATCACACACGTGAATAAATTATTGTCGACAGTTGGTAGAACTGTTTGCTCTTACATCGTTGATCATCTAGTTCTTCCACAGAAGCACAGTGTCCCAATAAAGAATTTTCCCAAACAAAATTCTGTATTTTTTGAAACAGTTTTCTCAGTATTTTCAGAAAATTTTCTTTGAATATAGTTTATGAGATGCTTTAAATCTAATTTGAGCTTACTCGACCTACCGGAACCTGTCTAAGTTCGACCTTCTAGGGCGAAACATGGTCTATCTTCACATTTAGTTAGTTTCCTCAAAAACTATGACAGATAGAAAGTTGAAATTTTGTTAATCTCGAAAACTATATTTAAGGGAAATTTCATTTCTATATCTATACTGGTCCAGAAAATAAAGAACTTTGATTGGCTAATTTCGGTTTTGTCACACTGTATTCATTTCTCATCGTTCTATCTAACGATTTCTCATCATCGTTCTATCTAATTCGTTACCAATGAGTACAAGACCATAGCTATTCCGAAGAATTGTTTTGTCGCATTATCTAAATGTCTTCTTATCACTGTTGGCTAATATCCACTGTGCAACAGAACAAGAGCTAAGATAAGAGATATTCGTAGGGCATAATTTTTGCTTGTCGAAAAGTGCTTTATGTTTCAATAACCTACTAAGCCCAAAATATCTCTAAGCTGACGTCTTTTTTGATGTTTACGCTGGTTCCCAAATAAACAAAGTATTATATAATTTGAACCTGCAGTTGACTGTGATTACTAGGTTCTTTAATTTCTATTATCTGTTTTCATCATCTACTAGGGTTTATTTCTTTAATGATTGTTTAACGATATTTATTAATCACTTATTATTGTCGACTGTCAAGTTACGATGTATACTTGAAAGATTTATTTTGATTACTTATGCCATTTACTTTTAGTGCACTTTTTATTTTCGACAAGGTAAATTTGGAGCGAAATGTATAACACTCGAGATTAAATTATAACACTCTAGATATTTTGCCAAAGTAGCAAGATTAGCCTGATATTAACAGCTGTTTTATATGACTTAACAAATAAAGTGTGATTTGATTCGATATATTTATTTATGAAAAATATAAATGTCTACTAACATTACTACAAAAATGTGAGTCTACTCTAGAAATGTTCGACTGGGTAACAAAATTCGATAAATCGAGAGTAAATTTAGACTGAATCCAGATTTATCAACTGAAAACATCATTAGTTTAAAATTTCATTAGTCTAAAATTTAATCTATTGGGATTAATAATTCAAGTATTTATGTTCGGATTAATCATCGTTCTTCGTCATTAAAAATATAACTCGTTATAAAAGAGTAACAAGAACTCATTAAACGTTAGTCAGAAAATCAATGATCGGAAAGTCTTTAGGGTGCTAAATGTGTTACTCATTTTTTTATTACACGTCTAATAACGAAGCTCGTTAATGGCATGAAAGGCGCTAAACTGTGCCTCAGGTTCGTATTACTCTATTAACTTTTATTATAACAATTTGAGATTTTATTGACTGACTGGGCTTGTGTTTATTTTTGTAATTTAATGCACAAATTTTTTATTTTGAATTTACAACAAATAAATTTGGTTCGTAAACCGTCTTCAGGGGCCAAGAAACATGAACTTGAACTTGAGTAGCAACTGAAACATAAACATTGAATCCAAACAAGTCAATAAAATTTGAAGTTTAAAAACTTAATGATTTTTTGAAACTATTTTTAGATCTTTAAAATTTTAAATATTTAGGAAATATTAAGATGGGTGCTTGGAGTGATTCATTGAATCATTCATTCAGAAATCTCCAATGCAATCAAATGCAGTTCGGTATTCTGAATGTCAGTATGGGAATTCTTAAGAATTTTAATGATAACACGAACAAAACAAATTTATCAAATTACCGCCAGAATAATTAATTTTTAATTTTTTCTTTTTTTTATGTAGTTTACATTTTATTTATTTTGATTTTCCGAATTTCCGTCCATTGCTTATCTTTTTAAATTTTTAAAACCCCAAATCATTTTTTTTTCAAAACAGAAAGGCTTTCTGTTGTGATTTGAATTAATATGTGAATGATTTATGAGTTCGAAAAATGTTTTAAAGAAACATAAACGTGAAGTTTTTTATTAATGAGAAAATTATTTTAAGTTTCTGGAAGATAAAGAAAATTGTATAATAATAGCGGTTAAGCTGGGATACGATAACAGTGTCAATTATATTCTACAAATTTAAAAACCAAATTATTTTTGAGATTGTTTAGGTTAACTTCATATTTATAAGAGAAATATATTCAAAAAAAAGAATAAAGCTAGGATAGGTTAAAAACGGGATACATATAAGTCTGTTGGGCTAAGAAACCAAATGATGGCAGACAATTATTTAGTTTCATCGAAAAATCTAAATCAATTCGTCAACGTGATTTTATTATTTATTTGGAATAGATATAATATATAATAATATACCAATGTTTTTTATACGCTCTTATTATTTCAGGCTTGAGAAAAGTCTGCTCTAGTTTCATTCGTTATGGTAGAATTTTTTTAAAAACCTTATGTGAATAATAACACACTACAATATAAATTCATGAACAGATTGACATGATTTCTTAGAATTAAAAGAACATTTATTATTTACTATAATACTTCTAACACTTTTACCATTTCATAAGAAACAGTTGCATTATATTTGGTTGCATATTTTTGCTCTATTTTTATCAGACTAATATCTTTATCTGTAAACATTCTTTGTAACTATGTGGATTTACTGTGGGTGTTGATAAAAACGTTTGTTCCTCTTATTACTAGGTAATAAACTCGAAACTTAATATATATTTACGAAACTGTCAATATGATGAAGTGCTGCAGTTATAAAAAACCACATCTGTAGCAAAAGTTATTTAAAACCTTAGGGTTCGAATTACTTAAAATCAGCACTGCAGTCGATAACAGATAGCTGCTTAGCTAAAGATATCGAAAACCACTAAGCACTAAATACATAAAAATGATCTTAAATATATTTATTAGCTCCAAAAGAACTAAATTTTCATCCACGTTAAAAATAAAAATAGGCTTGCTACAGCAAAGTACGAACGCGACCAAATATCATCTGCCTTGGTGAGAGATCACAGGAAAATTTATAAAAGGCGATCCATTTCGTGGTCTTGAGCAGCACTATTTCAGTGATATATATCAAACAAAGTTCGACGTTTTCAATACATATCATTTTTTAGTCATATATTTCCAAATTGAAAAAACTTAACAAAAGTAGCGACAATAACTCCATCAAATATTTTTAAGTAATGGGGCTGAGTTTTTGCTTGATGGATATACTATAAACCAACAATTGATAAATGTCGTATCTAAAACAGCGAGAATTTCCAGGCAATGAAAATAGAATTTCATGAACAAAAAATTATCGTAAGATAAAGCTTTTGTGATAGCACCACTTGATTTTGAAAATGATGAAGATCTAACACAGACTACAAACCATGATATGTGGTCGCTAGAGTAAGATGTTGATTAATATTTTTTGTAAAATAATGTTTAAGGATATGGAAGACATATGGTTTTAAGAAAATATTACCACAAGACATACAACACGTCCAGTTTCGAGTTTGTTTTTATGACAAATTTCTCTTAATATTTGTGATAGTTTAGACAGACTTCACAGTCTATTAGACTTAATGTATTGGGTCATTTGGTCAAAATTATTGCGAATGTCTGCTGTGAATAAGTTTAGATAGGTGCTCTGATTTATAGATGAGAGATACACAAAGAGTTGACAAAGTCAACAAGTTCCTTTTCTATATCTCTCTTTCTCTCTTGAATAAAGCATGAGCTAGTGGTGGTTCCACACTACATTGTTTCTATAATACAGTGACCTTCATAATCAGCATATGTAATTTTTTTTGATTTTTTAGCATATGATATTTACCGAAAAATACGAGAGTGCAAAAAAAATTGTTCGTGAATGGATGAAGACTTCGCTTAATCACATTCGTAGACATGTGTATTCTATGTCGAACGACTGGGACTCACAGTTCGGGCTAAATATTGTTATTGCGAATTTTTTAATAGTTTTTTCTGTTGGTTTAATAAAAGTTAATTTTAAGTTAAAAAATTACAGATTGCTGGACAGTTTTTATATAGTTTGCTAGTTACTTTATAAATATTTTCCTTTTCATTTCTTATATTTTTTTTCATATAGGAATTCGATCTCTTAGTACATATGCAGCATTTTACCAGACCAAGATCAGTACCGAAAAATATCAAAGACTTTTTTATTAAAAAAAATCTTTGTATTAGTAAATGATTTTCAGGTGACTCCCATATTGACTTACTAGAAGCCAATGTTTGGGTTAAATATAAGTACCTACGAGTCTGTATTGTATACAACAAATAAATACCGATTTATGGATAGTTTTTATGTAGTTTACTAGTTAGTTTATAGGTAGTTTCCTTTAATTTTAAGAAGTAAAATAAAGTGATAATAAATGATTGATGAGAATTAGTTCATTAGTCATTATCTTAATTATTTTTATTTTTCTTAAGACATGTATATTATTATGTGTCATTTGAATAAATGTCTTATTCTATTATTAAATAAACATTTTTATTACAATTTTAAATTTAAAAGCTAAAATTAAAACATTATTTAGCACTTTAAGATCACAACAATTATATTAAGACAATAACAAAATCACATTTTAGTTCCAAATAATGACTTCCTAAAATGTAAGCTCTCATTTAGCTTATATTAAATTGGTGTGACCAAGAACCAGTAAAATCTTAACTATTTACTCAAAACTGTGAGAAAATCCACAAAAGTCAATCATGAGACCCATAAAATATTTTTTATTATGGTTGACCTATATTGATAGACAGGCGGCTTCAACTATAAATAGACTGCGATTTAAGTGCTAGTAAAGTCGTGTA
>NC_051847.1:171549091-171570066 GCF_002237135.1 Teleopsis dalmanni
GAGTCCATATCTACATTTTTAAATACCACACAGAACTAAATTTAAAAACATTGATTAATTGCATTATTAATTAAAAGAGACTCGGTTAGGATGACAAAACAATTTATTTCTTTCATTTTGCTTATTTTAGAAATTAGCACTTTTAATCTAGACAAATTTAGTTAGACCGGATTTTATGATTTATTATACAAGATATATTAAAGTAGTATAAAAATTAATTTATTAAATTGACGTTGTTAAAAGTGAAAAAAACTTTATTTTTGTTTTTTATCGGAACAACAGTTTTAAGAATTAATTTGTTAATTTGTTGCAACCAAAAATAATATATTATGACCAAATTTACAAGTATAGTGCGTCCAAATTATATGTATAAACAGAGAAAATAAATACGTCTGATTCAAAATTACAGGAGTAAAGAAAGCAAAAATTAGTTGAAATTAAGTCCATTAATTAGATCTCATATAACATGGATGATTTTAAAACAAACATGTAGTATCGTAACTAAAAATTTACATTTATATTTATGTATCTTTTTCAAGAACTTTTTTCAAATTTACAATCTGAAACCAAAAAATACAAATTATTAATAAAAATGTATTAAAAGTTACTTTTCCAATACATACATTTTCCTGTTTTAATATCTACATAAATTTTAAGTGCCATCGTTTTAGCGATCACTACCGGATGCGTACAAGTGTTTAGTAGTCTTGAGGTACCATCGAAGTCACCTTGAAGTGCGAAGGCAACTGCCAAATTGTAACGAACAACATTTTGTGCCGCTTCCAATGACTTAACTTGCCAATCTTTTGTTTCAAAATCAAATGCATTCAACCCATTGACAAATTGTGGATCCAAGTAACTGCGAGCTTCTCCAATTTTATCCATCATTATCAGTGCCTGCCCAGAGTATAATTTCACTAACATTCTGAGAGACAAAGAATTTAATTTATAACGAAAAAATTATTTAAAACAACTTGTTACTTATGGGCATCCGATAATTTTTCGGACTTAGAGCACTCCCTTGCCATTTCCAAGGCAGTAACGTAATCACCAAGTCGTATTGAAACATAACTGTAAGCAGTATAAATTGCTGACAACATTCTGTCCAAAGCATCTTTTGATATAGGTGCTGATGGTGTACAAAAATTATTATCAATGACTTCTTTCCAGTTTTGATTTTCTGTACCGCCACCCTCTTCATTTTGTTCACTGAAACTGGACTTATAAAATTTTGTTAACGTTAGAGCATTGCGTAAACAAAGTATGGCGAATTCCATGGTAGGTTCTGGTAATACGGCACACTGAGTACTTGGACTAAAATTCACCAAATTAGAATTATCAGTACTGAAAAAATACAAGCTTGATTTTACTCACGGATACATTGTGCGAGGTGTTGGTTTTAAAATATATTTTCTTCTCGAACCAATATTAACAACCGAAGAGACCATCGGTTTTTTATCTTCAAGTAGAAGTTTCTGAAATATAATTTGGACACCCAAAAATAAATTGATTGTGTATGCTGTTTGTGATTAAAATTATTTACCATTTCATGTTCCATGATACATGCTTCTGCCATACGCGTCCAAAATCTTGGATTACTGTGATAAAATTTCAATGGCACCAAAAAACACTGGAATGCTTCTTTTGGCCGTCGTAGATGCAGCATGGAAATACCTAGATTATATAATATTTCACAAGATCGGGCAGAACTAATATCATAAAGTGGTATATTCCTCATATTGGAAGCTATTTGCTTATCGAAAGTAATGGCATTTTGAAAAAACTTAGCTGCTATGGCGTAGTGTCTCACTCGCAAATGTATTATGCCCATATTGTTCGCAATACACGTCTTCAAAATATCAGTATCTGTGCTGAAATAAAATACTTCTTGAATAACATCTTAAGTGATAAAATGGAAAAAACTTACTTATTCTCATTGCTTTCAGTGTTGATGATTTTTAATTGTTTTGCAGCCATTTGAAAATCCTTCATAATGTAGTATTGTCGTGCTTTCAAAGCTGAAAATTCTAATGACTATAACACACTGTCGTATAAAAAGCGATTATGAGTGTATTTAAAAGAAATAATTACCCCATCATCCGGAATAGCAACTGTCCTGCGGTTCAATACGTTTGTGAGCATTGCCAAAAGTTTGAAATCCTCTAACAATTGTTTATCAGTAAAATTTTCATCTGGTAGTAATGAATCTGCGATCCGTGGAAATTTGATTTGTAGTAAGGCTAGGAAATGTTGTGCTCTATTAAGTTGTTGAGAAGCAAGTAGCAATCTTAACATTAACGTACTAACAAGTAGAGCAAAGTTTTCTTCAAAAGATTCTAACTTCTCCACAACAGGCAATAAATACTTAATACCTGTCCGATGCAGTGAACGATTATAATATATAATTGCTTTATTATAATTCGCTATGGGAGTGAAACAAACTCCGGATGAATTCAACTTTGCATTTTCAATCTGTAGATTTTGTATAAAACAAAAAAAAACATGATAAATATTGTGCGGAATATAAAATTGAAAAAAGTATAATTTTTAGGGATATTCACGATCTTAAAAAACGGGCTAGACAAACGAGTAGTATAATATCTATGCAAAGCGGTAAAAAAAATACCTTTACTCGAAATGTGTCTTGCTTACTATTTTACTAAGTTATCGATATCGTTATTTGAGATCTTGAACACCACTAATGGTTCATAATCAAGTTAATTTCTGTGCTGACCATAAAACTTTTTCGGATATCATCACATATTCATTGCTTGATTCATTGCTATTAATCGTTTAATTAATTCATTAGACAATATCTTTTGGAGTTTTAAATTTACTCACTATTCTTCAAAGTCTTAACTATTATATTTTTGTATTTTACATTAACAATATTCTACTCATATGAATCTAACCGCTATAACTACTTTGCATATCTTGAAAATATGAAAATGAAAGGATAACATTGTTGTTAAAAGGTTTCTTGACATAGATCTGGTCACTGTAGAAACCAAGAATAACATTATTGGAAAATATATGAGATGACTAGTAGTTTACAATAAAAGAGAGATAAAGAATTGTATATTAGCGGAGTTGCAAACAGTATCTTAACTCCTTCCTTTGGGCGCAAAACTGGAAGAATCTGAAGAATCTGGAAGTTTTTCAATTAGTAGGTAAAACCAAGCCAGCAGACTTGTCTAGAAACGATGGTTCAAAGAACGTCTAGATGTCAAATTCGTCGATACAAGCAAATTCCTGCGGACTACGAGTAAAACAGCAGCAACAACAGGAACGTTGGAACGGTTTATGTTAAAATTCAACAACATAAAAGGACGTTGAAAGAATTGAAATTGCAATCAAATGGCTAAGAATTTTCATCTAAAAAAAAATTAAGGGAGATATCATTAAATCTTGCTTTTATATATTCAAAAATACTATATGGATATTACAGATATATAAGTTGAAATAAGTACTCTCTGTATCAAGTAGAAAACCGATGATGCACAAGATATGCATTTATTTGAGTTGTTATGTAAATATTATATACAGTATTACACATAAAGGATAAAGCTCTGAAATTATTTACGAAAACTGACAGGCTTACCAACACCGTTTTATCGATTCTCAGAATGGTTACAGGCTCCTCGGGGAGGTATGCAGATCTGAGGTCAATTACTGCTTAGTATGATGAATTAATAAACAATAATCCAGTCAAAGCTTAAAAAGGGGTTATAAAGAAACCACTTGCTCAACTAGCCTCAACATAATAGTTACACAATTTTTTATTTTATTATAAATAAGTTTTATATTTATTTTTTATACAAAGTTGCGTACATTTGATATCAAAACACAACATTGTACATTTAAGGTACAACAAATTGCTGTATCTTAAGTTGAATCAATATATCTTTGCATTTTAAATGTCAAAATTTTGTTTATATGGGGATGGCATGCACATCTCAATATAAATGTATATATGGTTTAAGCATAATTGTTAATATTAACGTCAAAAGACTTTTAACCAATTCAAATCAAAAAAAAAAAAATTATTTAAGTTAGTAATAATGTCAAATATATAATAAATATTAGTGCTAAGGCTTTTAATTCTGTATAGTATATGTAAAAATGCCCCACAACAGACTATGCAGTACTCAAGCAACTAGATCGTACCCAAATTATAATAAGCAGCAAAATGTACAATCAGGAACGTCATCGGGTGTGATGGAGCCATTGAACTCAATACGTGAAAGATATCAACGTGGTTCGCAACACATTCACAACAAAGTTCGTTCTGATTTAAAACAAAGCATGGAAAAGGAACGGAACAATGGTAAATTACTTTATTAAACAAAATTAATTTATTTAATTATATAGTATTATAGTTGAGAGAAATGTTGATATTTTGTGCCAAGCTAAGCAAATTTTCCAAAATTTCACTGAACATGTTCGGAAAAAGGATGAAATCATTAAAACTTCAATGGAAAACTTAAGAACCTTAACAAAACAATTAGAACAGTCAGCGAATGATCCAAGGAAGAAACATATGGAACAACGTTTAACGCAATTTTTAACTAAATTAGAAAAATGATTCCATTTGTAGAATAACTGAAGTGTATTACCTCTTCCTCGTATAATTCATTTAATGTTTTTAATAACTCTTGAAAATTAATTGAGTTTGATTTTGAAAATGCGATCACAGCACAGTTATGTTTTATTTTCGTTTTATGTTTGGGGCTTATGTTTTCGAGCTCTCTAAGCGTGTTCAAGGATTCATCGTACTTTTCACTGAAATGAAAATTTTATTTAGTTATATATTGTCTGTTTTTAAATAAGATTATTTACTTGTTATATTCCACATATGCACGTGTAAATAATTCATTTTCTTGGGTGCTATTGTTTTCATCTAACATTTTTAAGAAATAATTTTGTCTTTAGAAATATAATTGCAAACAATAAATTTGGTGCTTTCAAAACAGATGTTTTTAAATTATTCAGAGTTGCCAGGAGTCAAAAAATATTTTCTTATTTGATTTAAGTCACAGTATTGTGACATTTATAAGCGATTCTGTCGCTGCTATTTCGCTTGTATTGGAAAAACACTATTTGTTGTGTTTACATTTTATTTAAATTATTTTTATTTCAATGTATATTTAATTTAAAGTAAATATAAGAAAAGGAATATATTAATGTATTAATAGAGTATATGTACTTATAAATATTCACCTGTTACATGTATGGATAAAATGTAATGCTGGCAGTTAATTATATTTAAAATCGGTACAAAAGGTATGGTTAAACTATTATAGTTATGCTGCATAAAAATTTCGTAACGTTTTGTAGAGTGTATTGATTATAGAAAGTAAAAGGGATTTTTTATTGGGAATTGGGAAATCTAGACTTGTACTCGATTTGTCACTTCTTGCTTTAATTTTGTTGATCAAATGAACATATTAGGGCTAATCTCAAAATTTGACAACTTCATCGATAAACCATAAACGCTTGGGACAAAAATCGTATTTAAATCCAAAAAAAATACTCATTTATAACGGATGAAAATTGTATTTTGAAGTATATAGTATTAGTATATAGTAACTTTGCACTCGGTTTGGTAGTTTGTATTTTAAATCTAATAATTTTAAAATATATGACTGACATAGAAAAAAATCGTAATAAAGCATAACACAATTGACAAATTGGAATAAAACAAAGTAATTATAAGATTAGCTTAGTGTAATATAGTAGATTTCAGTACAGAACAACAATACAATAACAAAACATTTAATCAACTTAACTAAACCTCCTTTTAAAATTCGTCAGGGTTCGTTTTTAAATAATTATTCTAAACGGTGCTGTAGATTGTTTATTTCCAAATATCACTGAGGTATTTTTGACAATATCTAAAACATGATTAGATAGAAACTGATCAAAAAATTTTTTTGTGGTTTTCTTCGCTATTTAAGACATATCTTTGAGAAAATAGATTACTTTGCCATTATAGATATTAAATATTGTTGTCGTTATTGTAGGCCGCAAGGATATATAAAAATAACATGAACAGAACCACAAAACGAATACATGGGTTAGGATGTGATGGTATTGGTAGTGTGAGGTGGGTTGGAATTATTTACGAGTCATAACGCATTGAGGGGAATTTAATATGAACTCAATCAAGATCAATGTGTTTAAACCTAGTCACTTCTATGTGATAGGTCCAAAGATAAATTGGATTGAAGTTTATATGAGCTTTGGGGCAAGAAAACAGATAAGGCAGCATCACGGTGGATAGAGCTGCAGTTAGGGCACACAATGAGAATTGACGCATTTATGCATAGCATCATAGTCAATTTTTCTATTGAACCACTTTTCTATAATAGAAGATATTTTTAAATATTTATACATATTTTCAAATATCTTTAATTATATTTTTTGAATAATTGTAACAAACAAACTATTCTAGTTTTGCAGAAATTCATATTTCACCAAAAATGAAAGTCACTCGTTTCATTTGTATATATTAAATATAATTTAACTTCAAAATATTTTTCGATTGAACTATACAAGTTTAACTATTGGATTTCAAATAAAGTATAATTTCGATCGATACGAATACCTATGTATAATATTTGTTCACTTGCTATTACATATAATGATTAATTCAGATAAAAAGACTAATTTGAAGTTTTTTTCAAGCAATTGAAATTCCAATCAGAAAGATTAATTTAAATAGCACATCGATTATTACTTATAAAATAGAGAAAATTGCATATTTTAAGATAAATAAACGTTTTAAACAAATATATTATTGATATATGTCTATGTTAAACAAAATAAGTTAGAATTCGAAAAACATTAAAATAGAATATCTCAAAAGAGTTTAATATTGTATATATTTTAACTAGCACTATTTAAAAAAAAAAACTTAAATTTTGATACACTTTCTGAGCAACAACATCCTCGCTCTCTTTACACGCTCTACATAAATTCTCATGCGAAATCATTCGTTATCTTTTATGTATTGCGAATTTTTCCAGGGACATAGTTTTTATCAATAACATTTTCCTGCAAAAACATATGCAAGCATCGTTCATTTTGCGCCAACGGATGTCCGGCAATTTTATTGATAAACGCTTCGAGGCCTTTTCGTCGCTCTTCTATGAAATTTTCATCGAAAATGCCTTCATCGCCTCGAAATGGCATTTGTCGTTTCCAGGCTTTGCCAGGCAATGGTGGTACAACAATCTGCAGAACAGACAAAATTATAAAAATTAATTTTTTAATTTTAAAAATAATTGAACTTATATGCATACACACACACACACCTTACTATCACGTTCCAATTCATTTCGGAGCCATTCAAAGTCACTATAACGTCGTCGTACGCTGGATTCTTTGACTTTAAAAACCGGTAAATTTGTCTACAAAAATAAAACAATAGTCAAAAAGTTAATCTTTAACATTTAAAACGTTTTTAAATTTTTAGTGTTTGCCAAAAAGCAATATATAAGCAATTTTCTTAATGAGGTTTGACCTCATTAAGAAAGTGAAAGAATGTCATTCCAAAGTTGCTTGAGACATTGAAGCGCATTATCAGTGCAACACATCCGCAGGCAAGCAAAATAAAAATAAAAAAACTAAAACAAAATATAAAAAAAAAATAATAATAATGTAAAAAAATTATCAATACAAGACGTGCGAGAAAGAATATGTGACTAACCGTTTTGGCACGTCGGTCAATGTTCTAACAAAAATTTATCAATATATTATGCCTCATCGACGCCCTATAATCAATTTCATTTTAAAAACGGCGATAATCTTTAATTAGATTTATTTATTTTTAATGCAATTGAAGCTCTTCACCGCCCTCATTTTTCTATTAACTATGCATTTCATTTTTATCGCAAACTTGTTTCTAATAGAAAAATTACTACACACTTACCCTCATGCGGACTTCATAGTCGGTGTAACGTTTCTTTCCTGCAGCCATCGTAGTTAGCGGATTAACCACGTCAATTTCGAGAAAGTTTGCTGGCACTGCGTAAGCATCGTCCAGTGTTTGTTTTTTGGCATTTAGTCGGCGAGTTGCGTCAGTAGTGCTTCCGTCCGATGATTCCACCATCATTTCAGATATATACAAATATATTTATTATTTTTATTCAGTTTTACACGCAATTAAGTCCACGTTTAATATCCAGAAACTGTTTCTTTGTTTTTTTCCAGTAATTTCAACAATTAACTCAACATTTACGCCCAGATTTTGTATCCAAATTGTATAGAATATTTTTCACATATAAATTTGTCTAATTTATTATTGGAATTAAAAACTTCTCAATTAAATAGTGCCAGATTTTTATGAGGAAATTTCTTTAATTTTCTACGTTAACTGTTAAAACAAGAAACAAGTAATCAAATATCGCTTTTCCACTTTTTTTCTTCTTTGCGTTCCGACATCACTTCTTGCCTACTTGGTGCAATATTATTTTCTTTTTTATTAGTTGTTTTTCTAGAAATATATTAAGCAAAGTATGCAGATATTTGTATGGATTAATATTTCAACACATTCACAATAGAAAATTGCTATGAAATGAAACTCATGTACAAAATAAATCCATTCCAGTATGTATCTGGCAAAGAAAATCGCATTTCATATAAGAGCCCCCTAGTATATATAATAGTCCACAGTCATAATTAAAATTAAAACTGAATGTAAAATTCATATTTTAAGTTTTATTTTAATTAACTAAATTTTTGGCTGACCATACTGCAGCTTCGAGTTTTGCCAAATACCCATTATCAGTATTATTCGTAAATATTTTTTTAAGACGGCAAATACCAGGAATCAAACTCATGTCCTGTCAGCGCAATTTTAAAACTTGTTTTTTAATTCTTAACAATGTAGTCAGTAGGAATAGAAACATATATATTATATATAATGCTATTTGTGTTGTCTTAAGCAATACGATAGAAAAATTTTAATCAAATTTAAGTAAAAAGGCTTAAACTTATCTTTTTTGCACTTTCATACCAAAAAGTTGATTTAGTTTTTACATTATCGTTTCGGGTTTTGTTACATTGTTACATTTTTTAATATATTGTTGAGCAATCAGCTGGAAACGTTATTATGGAAACCTGGATTGTTATTTATAAATAAATATTGAAAAATTTATTATTTTTCTCCAGAAGATACAATACATTTTTTTGGGAACTTCAAAATTGGAACAAAATTTGATATCCCTTCTAGACAATTTAAAAGCATATATGTATGCACATATTGTTCAATATGAATACGTCTGTATGATTAATCGGGGGTTGGCAGCGAAACCCGCGGGGCAGCAGAACCCGCTAGCATATATAATAGTCCACAGTCATAAAAGCGACTAAAATTGAATATATGTACTAGCTGGTTTAATGTAAAATTTTAGAAAATTTAGTTCTTAATTCTTACCAATATAGTCAGTGGGAATAAGAATCTGTGTTACTCTAGTTTTATTTGAAAGCACATACATAAATTAAATTATATGACCCTTAATTGAAAAGTACTGGAACACGTAAAAATTACATTATTAGATTATTGTTTGTACGCGAAATGATGTACAATTACCTTTATTTTAGACTTAAAAATTTAAAAATTTAACCTCTTCACATTCTGTGCAAAAAGTATCAGCACAAAAAATCACCCAATCGGTATTTATTTTATTGCGTTCAGAGTGGGCCACTGAGTACACACAACTATGTTACCCGCGGTTGACCCAAGCAATCTTCTACGCAGTCGTAGACTGAGTAAAGGATCAAAATAAAACCGTTAAATCGAAATAACCGTTAAATGTCGAATATATTTTTATGATCTATTTTAAATGTTAACATCTCTGATGTTTATAAGATTTTGTTAAGCATATGAGTATTGACGACATGCCACTCTTATTATAGCATTATCAGTAAATATTAATGCTTTGTTACGGAAGAGTATACATTAAACTTCGTAATTTATATTACAGTGATAGTATTAAAAAAAATTTAAAACAATTAAAAAATAAGTTAATTTCATCAGCATCCAGTATTGATTGGGATTATAGCTGTTTTTGACGTAAAAATGTACTTTACATGGGCAGAATCTTATATTGTCTGTATGATTATGTGATTTTGTTAAATTAAACCCAGGAGCCATTGCCCATTATAGTCTTTAATTAAATTTGGTGAAATATTTTTGGCTCAATTGTTAGAAGTGTCCAGAGTGATGTTACCATAAGTAATTTTTCCGATATTAGGACTTCTTTTAATTTGTTTAAACACCAATTACTTGCTATAAAATCTATATGACCCTTCGATTTCGCAAATTGTTCAGAAGTAAAAAGATTTAGAATGTTATTGTTAATAGTATCTTTTCGATGTCAGTATTTTAATATAATTTTTACATAATTAATTAGCAATTATATTTTGTCCCAGATTTGCCGAAAAATAATTTTCAACTATTTAACGGGTACCCTAGAACTATTTCACGCTATTGTAAATCTAACCCCTATGTGGACGGTTTAAAGCAATTGTATCATACTTACCATTACCTTTTTTGATATTTTCTATGTAGCTTCAAATATTGATTTTTGCTTAATGCGACGTGAATACATTTCTATTATTTTTAAAAAAATGCATTGCATTTGAGTAAATTCGGTATTAGGGAGTTAGATATGATATAAGAAGAAAGATATGATATAAAATTAATTTTTCTAATAAAAACCAAAATATCAGCTGTTACGGATATCCAACTTTTATACAGGGATAAAAATTCCGTCGAGTGCGTTGGCATGGAAAGATATTGACTTATTAAATAGAAGAGTTTTTTAATATGAAATATATGCGTGATTAAAAAAATTGACGATTAAGAGGAATTTATTATAGAGAAATTCTTAGACTTATTTACAGTTTTCCCCTTATGCTAAAGGTCAATATAGCTTAATTCTAGATATATCAGATTTTAAGGTAAGACATATACACAATGTACACAATAGCACTAAGCAAACTTTGCATATTACTAAGATTTGTTAAAATTCTTTATTTTTCCTTATTGCTTATACTTTCTTTAAATCGTTATTAAATTGTTAATAAATCCTTTAAAAATAAAAAATGAATTATTTATTTATATTGTATCAAAAGTTTGATATTTTATTTCGATTCGTTCATATTCACCTAAAAATTATATAAAATTACAAACAATATTTTGTTTATTTATATATCTTAATTATTTTAAAAATATTTTAACAATAATAAAATCAAACATTTTAAAAATATTTTAAATTTCGGATCATTTCAAAAAGTTTTCAAATATAGATATATTTATTTAGTAAAAATATTTAATTTTGAAAACATGTTAAAATGGTTCAAAATTTAATATTTGTCAAATTTTTATTAATAAGATTGCACACTATGAAAACATAGAATATAGAAAATAAGAAAACATAGATTTTAAAATTTTGATTTTTCAAAATTTACATACAAATCCTTTCGTTGGCATTCGGTGTTTTAAGGATGAATTTTTAATTTGTGATTGTTTGTTATATTCTTGGCGTTCTTTTTTAACGTTATTTGAAAGTAATACTAATAACAATATGAATTAATAAAACTAATGCATAATTTTTGGTTCTATTGCACGTTCCATGCAGCAGTTTAACTGAACTGAGAACGGAGTGAAATTGTTCTCACGGTCATGCTAAGTACACTTCACTTACTTACATAAAACTTATCCTATACGAATTGTCTACAAGCTAGTAACACCTATGATGATAATATCTACAAATACGCGTTGTGTTCTACAGACTCTATATATCTACACTAAAAAAACTAAATATTTACCCCACAATAAATTCACAAATTGTAAAAATATTAATTGTATTTTGTTCAGACCCCAATAAGAAGAGCATTGACCAAAAACTCAATGCAGTGTTGTTGAAGAGAAACGTATCCTTTTCGAGTTGTTTGTGGACGTCGTATAGTTTTATTCCAGTTTCTGAGCAGCTTTAGCTTTAATGGCAGCTTCTTTATTGTAGTTTTTAATATAAAATGAGGAGAACATATAAGTAAATAGACCGGCGTTAAAGGTGAGTAGTGCAGCAATAGATTTCGGGAAAGAGCAATTGGGTTGAAATTGGATTTGTAATGTGTGTACGAAAATGATTAGAAATTGAACCTATTCGAATATAAAAAGAAGTAGTGTATAGTCTTTGAGTAATATTATGGATATTTCAAATTCAATTACAATTTGTAGAATAGTGATATATTTTTTCCACCACAAATACTTTTGTACTTTGGGACCCATAGCAGAGAGCAGGTAATAAGCATACATAATTATATGAATGAAAGAATTGATGAAACCGAGTAAAGTTCCATGACCACCTGTAAAATAGAACATTAAAAGTTTATTTATTTTTCATTTTTTTTTTAATAAAAAAAAAATACATATTATAGTTTTCTTACCAGCGAAGTATTTAACGCCAACAAATGCGCAGACTGGCATTAAAGTGTGGTGATATAAATGAAGGAATGAAATTTGACGTTGTCTTTTACGTAAAACAAAGAACACAGTATCCAGCAGTTCAGTAATTTTAGCAATATAATATAACCATACAGCACGTGCCATCTATAGATATTTTAAAAATTATATAAAAAGGTTAAAATATATATGTTTTATTTTCTAATCCTACCCGCATAGATGTTGGATCTGTGGCGTAGGTTACTGGTTGACAACGGAAATTATAATGACCACCCCAACCGCCTTTATAACCCTGTTGTAATTTAAGAATAATTATAGTTAGAAATAGCCTTATTGATATATTATATATATTTATATGATATTTCACATAGGTTACTTCTCTTAATAGTTGCTTATAACACAAGCTTTAATCCAATACAAACCTCATAGAATAGCACCCAACTTAATATAACTTGTACGGCATTATATACTACTAATGTGTTTTTCAGTTCATACGGTTTACGGTCACGCATATAGCGTGGTCCGGCATATAGGCAGAAATATAAGTACGCTCCTAGTATCATAAATAATGGTCCCGGTGCATTTGAGAGAAACCACGTTTTTGTTCGCATATCTTCATGCTCCACAAAAAAGTTGACCATTCGATCAACAATGGTATTCGTTTCATTCATTCTTAGCGACATTTTGTTTTTGTTAGAGTCTGAAAATAAAATGAAATAATTTTAAATCTCAAAATAAACATATTAAATTTTTGAAAAAAATTCTCTTTTAATATATTATTATACATATAAATTATTTACATACTCGTATAATATTTAATTAAGTTTTTACTATAACTATATCAAAACGCATTTATTATAGGAACTTATTATAGTAAACTTATTTATTATTGTTATTATAATTATTAGTCGTTTTGTTATTATTATTAATATGCTAGTCACATAATCGTACTAAGAAACATAGATTTCTCTGACTGTTTTTTCCAGAACTGTTTTTGATAAATCATCTGACTATTATTATAAACCTTAACATATATTAAGTTAACTACATCGATTTCTGCCTCACTGTAGATAACTCTTAAGGTGTTAACCCTTCGTCTAAAAGTGATGTAATAAGGGTCCAATCTTTTAGAAATCCGATAGAAATTTCTATTGCTGGACTAAGATATCCTTCAGATTAGTAGCATTATCTATTACTAATGATCTAGTAGTATCATATCTACCAAACAATAAAGCAATTAATAAAACAGAACAGTACATTGGCATTGTTCTTTTTTAAACGGAGGAAAGTATTGTTTCTTTATGGCATTATTATGGCTAGGGTTGCTTTGGTATATGGATAAATTGTTTACTCTGCCAGTCCTTATATGCATTTTGTTTTTTGTATAAGAAAAGTGCCTCATGACTAGATATTATTGCAATATTATTTAAAACAGTAATGCCATGTTTGACTACCTCATAAACTCTAAATTCTCGGTACACATATCTGTAATAGATATGAACGGTATAACGCCACTGATCTTGAAGACAATACGCTTGTCTTTGGAACATAGACATCGTTATATAATGAGATGGACTTAATAATAATAAGTTATGTATTTTAGTTTATTAAATATATTTATATTGAATATATTATTTTATAGAATAGATTGATTTTTGTTAGTTAAGGATGGATTTTTTTTGTTGATTAAAGCTATGGAAAGCGTTCAAAAATGTCCCTTTTTCTTTCGTTATTTATTTCTTTTTTTTAATTCTCCTTATAAATGTTTATGCACTCACCTCGAATTAACGGAAAAAAATTCCATTTTTAACTTGCCAAAAATTAATTTATTTTCAAAATTAATCTATTTAATTTATCTATTAAAAAACAAATAATTTAGTTACTTTGCGGCAATTTTCCAAATAAGTATTTTATTTTCTATAAATCAAATTAATACGAAAAAGTACCGATTTTATTGCATTCGATATTTTATTTTTCATCAAACAATTTAAGATAAAATATATAAAATCAAATGAATTGCAAAAAAATTTATTACATTAAAATTTAATAAAACAAGAGGTATAGCTTTCTTGCCTCAGGAAAACTACAACACGTTGCAGAAGTGATGTATTTGGGGTGCTGATAGAATCATGACGGTGCTGTTTGGATATTTGCTACCGTGTACTTCATAATGCATAAAATATGATATAATGTTCCTAAAATGTATACAATTTAGATTTTGTTACATGTCAGTATTCATTAAAATGATTAAGCATTACCGAATGCAATATCGAAACAAAATATACAAATGAACCGCAAAGTTCACAGAGAGGCTATTGTATGGACACACCACGTATTAACCAGTAACCGATAAATACACTTGACATCGATCATTGGGATTACAAAATTTCTGATTACTATCCAATTGCAATATAATAACGATTAATGTTATTGTTAATGTTATTGCAAATTTTTTTATCTTTTCGATATGGTTGCACCTCACCATGTTCAATTTTATCTGTTTGCATGAACAAAAATTATATTGCACGTGTGCTGTAGTGAATTGCAGTTTCATATTTTTATGATTTTCCACTTTATTTTGCTTAATTTAATTTTTTTTTTTTTGTTAACAATAAGATATAGATATATATTCGCACTTTTGCTCCAAACAAAGTTTCAAAAAATTGCAACTGCCCAGTTTAGTTTCAATCAAAAATTTATCCTTGGGTTGAACGAAAATGGTCAGAGTTGAATGTTCATGGATGAATTGCATGGATGAACTGTACTCTGTCGATGATAGTTCACTTAAATCAACAAAATAAAAATCGATTTTAGTTTTCTTATAATGATTACTAAATCCAAAAACGAGAAGAAAATTTAAGAGCATGAAATGCTAATGCATTTTGACATTGTTCCACTTAATAAATGCAAGAAAAGCGAAAGATGTAAGAGTTAATTGGGTCAATGGCATGCCGGTTTAACATTTTGTCCATCAAAAATGCAGGTAACTAAACTGCATGAAATAACATGTGTATATATGTTCAAAATACAAAGATACATTTTTGCTACAATAAGAGTTGAATAACTGAGGTATATTACCATTCTACACGCAAGTGCATTTTTCTTGAGAGCAATTGTATTTTTATGGATTATACGAAGGGTCATGTCAATAGTTTGATTAATATAAATATGATATAATAAAATCTGTACATTATATAGATACGTTATTGTTTTACATAATTTAATTCCTTAAAGAGGTTTTTTCGAACAATAGTGAAATACAACAACAAAAATTTATTTTTTATATTATTTTAATTAATTGAATTTTTGGCTGACCATACAGCTGTTTCGAGTATTGCCAAATACCCATCATCTGTGGTCTTGGAAATAATTCTTGTATTTAATTATTCGTAAATAATTATTTTTGAGACTGCAAGTCTCAAACCAGCTGTAGAATAATTGAATTAATTAATTAATTATAATTTTATTTTCAATTGTTAAATTTCAATACTATTCTGTTCGTAGAGGCATTATTTGTTGTATGATTTGTTCTTTCTTATGTATAGAACCTAATCTAGGAACGTAATGCTGAGAAAGTCATACTAATGTTACTCCACTAGTTACTTAAATAATTGTATTGATTTTTTTATCACAAGCTAAATAACTTTTAGAGATCTAACACATTCAAAATTAATTCCATATTTTTCTAGAAGTTGTCCAATATATATTATTTTATACTGGATTAACACGCGAGTTTTGTTTGTAATTTTAGTTGTCAAAAATTTTCATTTTGCATTAAAAGCAACAACAATTGACAGCTCTAAAATTATAAACAAAACTCTCATGTGAGTCCAGTATTAAAAGTAATGGATGGTAGTGTTGTTCACTTTATTCCAATAATTTGATAATTGAACTATTCAGCCAATACGAAGATTCGAATAATTCATTATCCATTTTGCAACGAATAGTTCGAATTATTCTATATTTATATATTGAAACTATTAAAAGAATTCGAATTGTTCATATACGAAAAGCACGAGTATTTAGATATATAATTAACACTTTTCTCATATGAAATGGTATATAGTTTATGTGAAGAAAATAAATCCAATTCAATAATTAATATTAATTATTGTATCAAATTGTGCAAGCTAAATAGTCGCTGAACTATATACCTATATAAATCTATATAGATATAATTATATTTATATAGCTCTATATATCCAATACATTATTTATAGTAATTCACTAAGGTGAAATTAATTTAAAAAATTTATGTATTTCAATTTTAAGTAGAGTTTCAATCACTTATAACTTTCTGCAATTGTTTAATATGTAGTCTTATTGGAGATTAATTATTACAGTAGTTAAAATGATTCCAATTCAATAATTAATATTAATTATTGTATCAAATTGTGCAAGATAAATAGTCGCTGAACTATATACCTATATATATCTATATAGATATTTATATCTATATATACAATAGATTATTTGATTCATTAAGGTAAAATTAATTTAAAAAATTAATTTCTTATAACTTTCTGCAATTGTTTAATATGTAGTCTTATTGGAGACTATTAATTATTACAGTAGTTAAAATGAATAAAATTCTTATTTGCAATAAGGAAATATTTCAAATAAAATAAATAAGTTTATTATATTTTCCGTGTTAATAATAAATTTTTATATTATTTAATTATTCAGAAATTGACTTTATTTCCAGAAAAAAATTTGGCGATAAACTATTTCATTCCGCGTTACACCTTTTTAAGTGAAGTCTTTTTTTTTGTACACATTTATTTGCTTTTCTAAAAACCATAAAAATTAATAAACAAAAATTGTTTTACCAATGAAGCCTAAAATTTATGGTTTTTCTATCTTTCGCATATTTTCTATTTCTTCCCATCGTATTCATTTTTTGTATAATAAATTGGCCTCTTTGATATTATGTTAGTAAGTCACTAAACAAAGAACAAATAAATAATATATAGTTAAGTAATATATGTATATTTAAGATATATATATTTTTTTTTGTATGTACTCGAGGCCAAGAAGTGTGAAATCTTCTACTACTTGCTTTCATTTTTCGATGTTCGATTCTTTATCTTTTAAGTTGTTTCAATATTCAAATTGTTCACTTAAGTAACTATTATACTGAGTTTTGGGTTTGTTAATTCTAATCAGAAATATGCTAATTAATTTGAAAAAAATTAAATTATAATTTCTTAAACTTGTTAAGAAAGCATGTTTTATGCTTTTGCTAAAAAACTAAATAAATCCTGTTAGTCTTCATTTTTTTTGCATAATTTGCAAAAATTAAAATATATTTCCATCGTACGATTTTGCAAGAATTTTAATCTCTTTTTATTTTAAAAGTAACATAAAAAAATTTCAATGTCACTGGTTTGGTATTATTGTTCTTGTATTGTACGAGTATTAATAAATTATTTATATTCCGACAGACATTATAAATAAAATGTTTTACATAATAAAAGTCATTAATTTAAACTTCCGTCTGAAAATTTTCCAATAGATACGGATTGGACTTTGCAAGTGTGATTTTAGTGTGAGATATAAAAACTATTTAATAAATTTTTAAGTAATTAAGGGAAATTTAATTTGATTGAAATTAGTTTTAACATCATTTTTTGTATCTAATTTTAATCTTGTTATATATTTCTTAATATATTTTTCTTTAAAAAAAAGGAATTCAACATTTGCAATTTCAGTTTATTGTTTAAATGTTATAAACAAGTCTATTAAAAATTATTAAAAATAGTTTTTTATCTATTAACGATTAAAAATAAAGCTGTTTAGTTGTAATTTCTATATAAAATATTCTAAATCAAGATTTATCTTGAACTTGTTGTCAAAATGGGTCAGTCCTTTATAATAGATTAATGAGTACTACATCGAAAACAATTCAAGTCTAATCACAAATAACAATAATTTTATATTGTATTTCAAATATTTTTTGATCTTAGGTTCTATCTTTTCTATTTGTGGTCTATTATTATAAGCAGGCGGCTATATAGAAACTCCCAATGTAATGTGCTAATTAAAAATTTGAAAAGAATTTTTTGCATTATATGAGTTTTTATGAACATTACCAATAAATTATCACAGTAATCTATTTACCTGAGACCCTATGCTCCACAAGAAGAAGAGGACTATAGTAATTAAGAAGCAAGTAATCTATTTACCTACAACCTTAGAAATCTTAGAAACAATATTATGCCAAATATAGAAGAAGTACTAGACATTGACGCTAATGACCTTTATGTTTTACTAATTCAAACGTTTTTTTTTTAATTTAAGAAAATTGACACTCATTGGTTACTGTCTTATTTAAATAATATAATGTCTGTATTTCTTAACGCTAATGACCTTTATGTTTTACTAATTCAAACACTTTTTTTTTTAAATTTAAGGAAATTGACACTCATTGGTTACTGTCTTATTTAAATAATATTATGTCTGTATTTCTTAACTTTCTTCTGCCAAGTTTTCTGACAACATCTCTTTTGATTTAATTTTTATAAACATATTTGCCACCTTTTTAAAATTAGTAAATATTAGTATAGATATGGATACTTATTAGAAAATATGAAGACCTTGTGGCAATGATGGTTTTTTCGAACACACTCTTGACTAGTTATTATATCAGCTATCGTATTATTAAATATTTACCTAAGCTTTTATAGAACGTGTATCCCTGTTTCAAATATGACAGGATTCAAGCTTAAGCCTCAGGAATAGGATTAAACGGGGTACTAGCTCCCAACGGAGCGGAGCACTGCGAACATGATTGATCTTTTGTGCTGAATCTTAAACCTTGCTACTTACAGTCTTAAAATTATATTCGAATAATTAAATCCAGAATATATTTTCAAACATCATTGAAGATGTATACTTGGTTATGTCAGAAAGAGATACGTGGCGGCCCAGAATTTATTTGATTTTCTTGTAAATACTTTTAACATTGACTAAAGCTCCTCAAATTATTTTATCCTAACCCGTTAACTTTATAATTTGTTGTAATTTCAAAAATATTACAGTTTTAAATTTCAACATGACCATTGGTGTCAAATAAAGTGTATTACGGCACAATTCTGCCATTGTACTCAACTAATGAATACATCAAGCAGTAAAGGTCAAAAAATGGATGGAATGTTGACAACTTCATAGTAGTTTGAATAATAAAATTAAAATATATTTTCCTAGTTTACACCTTCAACGTCAACGTTAAGTGCGTCTCTTATTTTCTGCCCACTGAATTCTCATTAATTTTTAGAGACAAAACTTTGTCTTAGCAAAATATTCGTATCTTAGTAATAACAAAAAATAACAAAAAATTTGTCATAGTAAATTTATAATAAAAATAGTGTGAGTATATTCAAAATTAAGATGTTTAAATTTTTCAGTGTTTGGAAATTCGGAGTAAATATTACCAATCTACTGTTAACACCTAGCGCATCTCATCACGATGCCAAAGATGTGTGTACGGAAAAGTAAACATTTTAATTTTATTCAGATACGTAAGGCCTACTAAATTTTATAAATATATTTGTCTAAATACTGATGGTTCCGTATATAAGAGAATTACTATTTGTACTCAATGAATTTGTTTAATAAATTCCATACACGTTTTTTCACTTTAAAGTCCACGTTTCTTTTTAAAAATCGGCCTTTTATTGAGTTCCGAAATTCTATTTATGCATAATAAGTTTAATAAGCATAAGGAATATTTTCATAAGATACCTGGAGACAACAATACAAACTATTTTACAAATAATCAAATATGCAAAACTCAGAATTGAGATTCGTACACACCGGAATTTTGACATTTGCTGGAGAGAACCTTTGTTGTCATACTTTTTTCAGCAAGTGAAGATTCTCTAGCATTAATTATATTAATAAGCCGGACAGGTTTCGGCGCGTGTACGTTTTTGGAAAAGAGTTATTGAATATCGGGCGAATCACTATGTGCGAATGTGTGGTTTTTTTTATATAAAACTACACAAACGAGTCAATTAATTTGTGATTTAATTAAATGATATTTAATAATTTGATAAATATTATATGCATATTCAAACATAGTAATAAAAGCCACACTTAATAAGAAATAAAAAAATAATATTATATTAAATATTAAAAGGTGATTTGTATTTTAAGTGGTTGTTGTATGGGTTGTATATGGATTGTAGACATATTATCGTTTTATGAGTTGTATTGATATTAGTAGTAAACACTTGGAGTTTTGTTTAGTGTGTCTAACATATGAACTCATTGTATTTATTCGGATGATTAGTTGTTTTTTAACTGATCCCCAGCTACAATATCTAGATTTTACTTATATTCTATTACATTTTTATACTTTTTATAATATTGGGAGTACTGCGAACCTATTGTATTTGTTAATAATATTGTCAACGGTTATTACCATTTACTTCTTCGACTACTTCACATTTAAAAGAACATTATGACCACATCATATATATACTATGTTTATGTTTGT
>NC_051847.1:171570166-171597137 GCF_002237135.1 Teleopsis dalmanni
TTAGATGCAATTATTTTCATTTGAAGATATTTTATATTATTAATTTTTAATTAATTCCGACTTTATAAATTTTGTATGCTAAAAAAATATTAAATAAATAATAAAATTATTTATAATTTAACTTTTTAATTTTATTCAACTTTTTTTAATCATTTAATTCATGTTAAACAAAAATAAACATTTAACATTAAAATTAATTTTAATTATAACAGATAAGTGATTAAAAAACTAAACTTATTATATCCATTACTTGCATGGTTAGGGTCAGTGAGATCCTTTTATATTAGGTGTACACCAGTGTCTCATTAACTGTAGAGATGATGCACAGAAATAAAAAAGTGAAAAAATTAAAAAAATAAGATTTTTGGGATGCCCCTAACTAGTTTGGTATAAGTGATTTCTGAAAAGTGATATGCTATGTATGTTATCCTTTATTTTGCAAATTAAAAAAAAAGTTTTTGGAACGCTCCTAACCTGCTTGGTAGAAGTGATTTCTATAAAGTGATATGCTTTGTATGTTATCCTCTTTTTTTACATACGAAGTTTAGACTAAGTTGAAGAATTTTTAATCTTGTGTTCTATTATGTAATGGCATTTGATTTTTTAAAAAAACATTATCGCAGAGAACCACTAAAACTTTGCCTCAAGTTACTAAGAAAATTGAACTCGGCACTGGTGTACACAGACGAAAGTAATTTATAGAATTATGTTAAATAAAATTATAGTTTTTTGGCTTTTATAAATTCGATATACAGTCATGTTAGGAATATGAGTTATTTATATTCTAAAAGAAACAAAACTATTCGAAAATGTGAACATGTGCCTGAAATTGATAATAGAATGGAGAGAATATGAATATTAAATGTTTTCTTTTTTATTTTAAGTATAATATATTTAGTTATACCGGAGGATAGGAGATCTCTCTTGTGTTCACATTTACATTTAAGCATTTCATTTTATAGTTTAATAAATAACTATGTTACACACAAAAATTTTATCGGAGTCCAAACCGTTTCGAGTATATAGCAAAGATATGTTAAAACACATTTTCAGCGATGATATAATGACTTTCAGTTATATTATTATGTTTTGGAAATATTATTTATTAGAGGGTTTCACAGTGTATTAGAAGCCAAAGCAAATAGCATCGTCTATATTAGGAAAAAAATCCTTTAAGCACTTTAAATTTTTTTTTTAAATAATCTAAGGTAAAATTACCATACATATATAATAAAGATTGGCACATTTAGAACTAATTAAAAGACTAAATACGATCTAATATCAAGACCTAGATTTAATTCAGTTAAAGTAAAATAAAAAAAAGAATTTAATCTAAAATGGCTCTAAATATAACTGAAAAACTGTGAAATATTTATATGTCATATAATTTCAATGTAGATATAAATGAAGACATCAATTTTTCTGCTAATTCATAAGTATTTAAAAAAAATACTGCTTTTACTATAAACCTTTGTTAGGTTAGAATGACAACTCTGCGAATTTAGGATCGACTCAGCCAACTGAACTATTCTTATGTCGCTGAAACCTACTTTTATATTCATTGTCGGTTGGAGCACCATATCAATCCTAACTAATTTGCTTAGAAGGAGAGTAGATATATCTTCTTTGAACTTTTTTCATTCATCCTACAAGTGCGATATAACATATATTACCTCCACTTAGTTATTAGTGGGAAAATTATGTCAGTTTCTCCCCAGAATAGATAATGGTGTTGGGACCAATATGTTATTGATTAATTTTCAAATATAAAATTATATAAATATATATATATATTATAATAAAAATAACTATAAAAATTAATAATCATTTATAAATTTGATCATTTTTAACTAAAGCTTTAGAGTGTCATAATATTTCAGCTAAATGCTTAGCTTTAATTATTGTGTGATTATTTATAGCACAATAAATTATTAGTGAAATATCTAAAATTAAAAAATTGTCAGCTAACATATGGGAGGTTTTAAATGATCTATTTTATAAATAAAAATAAATTTTTGCATTCTTATCACAAAAACTATAATAAAGGATGTTAGAATAGTGTACTTGCAATTGTAATAGTTCATAATTAATCGATAGTTTTTCCATATTCTTGTAACTGAAATAAAGATTTAGACTCGCAATAGAGTACTGTTATCTTAGAAGATCATTTGTATTATTTTGTAACTGCATATATATAAGTATAGTCATTTGCCATTTAATCTTCTAGTATACACTGTATCAGAGATTAAAAAATAATGAAAAATTAAGATTGAAAAAAAAGAAGAGTTTCTTAAATATAAAAAATTGAAAGTAATTCTAAATAATGATAAATAAGTACTATATGGTTTATATCATTAGGTTTCTTTTTATGAAAATGAAATTAACTCAAGCTAAATAGAACTGTAAGTTTTTAGAAACAAAATGATTCATCTTAAAAACTATGGATATTGTATGTAGTATTTTCAGATTATATATATAAAACATTTCAAGTATAAGTTTTCTGAAGTTCATTGAATTTTGATTATTTAGTTTTTATAGCTTCAGTGAATAGAATATTCGTGAATTTAAAACAGTCTTGTAATTTTTAGATATTTCTTATTGCCAGCGTTTCGAGAATTTTTTGAATTCTTCCTCAGACCAGTTTATAATAACTTCAGTTGTTAATATATCTCGGCCGGGCACGAAATCAAAAAAATATTGAATAATGAAAAATAAAATAAAAAATTAATAATTTAAAAATTCTAAATCTGTTTTATTTTCAAAATATTTTATTCTCTAAAGTCTAAAAGTACTAAATAGTTAGTTGAAAATTTTCAATTTAAAAGAATACACTTTCAAATTAAACGAAACTTTTATTTAAATAAAAACGAAATTATTTTTAAGAAGTAAGGCTTTTTAAAATAGAAAAATATTTCATAATATATCTATAATTGAAAATATTTTTTTATTAAATAATTTAAAGATATTTTCAATTATGCTCATATAATTTTTAAATTGTGTATAAATAAATAAATTGTTAAGAAATAATGTATACATAATATTTTTTATATATGTTTAAGGTAAGCACAAAATTGATTCAAATATTTTGTACATTCTTAAAATGTATTTAAATTAATTAAAAGTGTTTTGGAGAATATTATTTCAATTTAAACTTTAAATTTTATGAATTCAAATATTATTATGGTAAAATTTAATTATAAATTATAAACATAAATTATTTAAAAGCCATATCCATTTGGATAACATATTTTATTATGTTAAAATTTAATTATAAATTATTTATAAATATTTAATAAATATTATAATTAACTTTAATTTAAAATCCATATTCATTTGGAGTTGTTATAACATATAACTTAATTAATAAATATTTATTAAATTAATTTTATCAAATTGGAGAACTGTTTTAAAAAATAATAATTCGTAAAAATATTTATAATTTTTATTTTTAAAATTACAAAAAAAATTGGTTCTATTTAATATTTACGGTTTCGTTTAATTTGAAATTATTAGATATTCTCTTATAAAGATTTAGAACGACCATGTTTTTGTAGAATTTTATCGGAAATACATTATTGTAAGACCCAGTTACTATAAGTTTGGTAGATAAGTTGTTTGGAAATGTAAATCTTTCTCTTGATAATATTTACAGAGCAGTTTCATTAATTTACTATTAGTTTGCAGTTTTCGAAATTTAAAAATTATAATTCAAATTATACATTATATAAAATAAACCGATGAATTAGGAAATTTCAATTAACTTACAAATAAAATTTATGTATTACTTATAAAGATTTTATATAAAATCTAAAAATATTTGTCTATATACGAAATGACAATAACGATACATTTCGCTTAAGCAATTGCTTATGTGGTTTGGAAGGCGAAACGGAAGCAGTATCCAATACATCCACGTCCCCGGTATGAAGACTATTGGTGTCATAGCCTAAATCTTGCATTGGCACAAGTTCTGGTAATAAATGCCGGATGTGTGTTGGTGATCTACGTACTTTGTATTGATGCCTATATTGCAATAAATAAAAGATTTAGAAAAAATAATAATACGTTAATAATTTAATAGTGTAATGAAAATTGAATAAAAATTATTTATTTATTAGGTTGCACAACAACGCAAAATAAATTGAATTCATTAAATAAAAATAATTTTGAAAAAAAATAATATAAAATATGATGTTATACACTTATAAAATAAAAGTGAAAAAGCTTACATATCATCGGCGAGTGAACTTCTTGAGGAATTTCGGATGAAAGTACAAACATTTTAAAAGTTAAAAACAACGAACACATTAACATTCGTGTAAAAGAGAAAGGAAAACATTTTACATAAATTATTTACAATTAAATTAAAATGTAAAATAATAATTACATTATTAATATTTGTTACATTAGCTATACTATAAATGCTTTATAAATTTAGTTTTGGCATAGATATGGTGGATACTGAAGGTGTACTTACTTTTTATGTCGGTTTGCACTAAAACATGCACAATGACATGAACACATTGATGTATTTGTTCCATTAAATGATTGAGCGTCGTGTCCCTCATATCCACTTAAAATAGAGCCATTCGCTGTTATAACATCACCTTCCAGTTTAACAGCCACTTGCAGAGCCTGAAATTTAAATTGAGTACAATGTTTAAGCCAAGTTTTTAATAATTATTAAACTTAAGTTATAAAAGCATTTTTTATGTGTTCAAAGGTGTCAATAGCAAAACAGAATCAAGTTTACATGTCTGGACTATAGAAAAAGTTTAATTTATATATAAGCGTAATGCAAATAAATTTAACTCATGAAATATTTTTGAATAAGTACAGTTAAATTATAATCATATCTTATGGAATAAACTTTTATGCCTAGTATTGTTAAGAAACCAGTTAAAAAGTTTGATGGCTCCACAGTTTGAGAAATTAAAAGGCATCTCATGAATGGAGCTTCAAGTACTCCCTACCATATATGCACCTAAAACATTTTAAATGTATTATATTATGAACGAATATATGTATGTAATTCTATCAGTCAGTTTGACACAATGTTTAATTGAATAGATATTGATCCAGCAAATAACATTTATATCAAAGCTCTAAGAGAAGAAAAAGCACATAACAACTTAGAACTCTGCTCAAAAAGTACTTTAAATTTTATTCCAAATATATTTTATCTCCTTCAAAATATGCTCCTTTTGAAGCGGTACACATATGGCAACGCTCAACCCAATCTTCCATACACTTTTCGTAGGCCCGTGAAGGTATGTCTTTTAGTTCCTTCAGCGAATTCTCTTTTACCAATTCAATCGACTCAAAACGCTTACCACGAAGGGGCAATTTGAGTTTCGGGAACAATCCAAATGTATGTCGGTTATTGAAGACATTTCAAAACAATAAAGTAAAATGCAAAAAAATATGCTCCCCAGTTAATAGGAGCAATTGCAGACTTTAAAGAAGTTTAAAATATTATTATAAAATATTATTTATAATTATAATAATAATATATAAAACATATTGTATTATTATAAAATATTATCATGAAATTATTGAATAATAATAGAAGAAGATAAATGAATCTAATATTTACATTGTTATCATTAAGCTTTATGACATTTATATTGACTACTAAAGTCATCAAAAAAATATCAACTAATAGAATTTAGACTTGGATGAACATATATAGAAAAAAAGTGCTACAACAAAATAGTGAAACTGTTTTCTAAAACCCAAAAGTATCTTCAGTACAATTACCGTGCATCACCGATTTTATGGATCTTTAACGTCAGACCAGGTATGATCAAACTCAAGGGTAACACTTTCAAAAAAGTGTTATCAGGAATATGTTTTGTGTGTAACGTGAATTAAATAGAAAAGTTTTAGCACTTTATGGGATATTTGTTCTGTACTCAATGAATTCAGATCCAAGGAATTCATGTTTTAAAAGTGTTAATTGGCTTATACTTATAAATTGTGTCAAAAAATCTTTAAAGTACAGAAAGATAATAGTGTCTGAGCTTAATTTCTGACTTTAGATTTGATGACCTTTAATTTTAATTTTTTTGAATTCGTAATCTTCTATATTTTTTGGTAAATTGGTACATGATATAAAATTGGTATATTTTACGTTTTTTAATTTAGATTTTATTTATTTTTTTTTTTTGAAGCTATTTATGTGACATGAATCTTAATTTTGTTTTTTTTTTATAAATTATTTAAAATAATAATATAATTAATATTATATATTATAGTATTTTCTGTTATCCAAACAATTTTCTGACAGACTGTTGAAGACGTGTCAAATACTTTGTTAATTGTATTCATCAATTAAATATACAAACGTATTTGAACAACAAAACAAAACTAAATAATTAACCCAGGGCTGTCCTGAACGGGTGCGATAGTGGGCCAATACGAATTACTGTACAGATTGGAGGGTCTTAGGTCGTAGAAAATACATACGTTCCTAGTTATTATTATAAATACATTATAACATTATAAATACTGTTATAATGTTAAATTTAGTTTATTTATCAATTTAAATTCATTTATTTGGTATACCATAAAAATTAAATAAAGTGGTTTTACTAGTACATCAAAAGAACATTTGCCTAATTGTAGTAGATTAAAAACATAGCCTCGGGCCACATCTGGCCCGCAGGCTATACTTTGGACATCCCTGAACTAGCCAATGGCAGTATTCTCATTATAAACATAGATTTCTAAAGTACGCTAACTGCGAACTGAAACATATTATTATTAATAGTAAAAGACATATATGACAATTTTTAAAAATATAAACTATTTCAAAAAGTAAAATTAATATCTTTCGGCATAAAGTCATTACAATAAGCATGATCCATTTCGCTATTGAACACGTTCGTTTTCTATTAATTATCAAAATATAAATATTAGGGAACAAAGTGTATATGTACTACTGCTAAAGAGAACGAATAGTTGTATAATTGTGTCCTGCTTTGTGGGAATTAGACTTCTTACATAATAGACAATAATATTAAATTAATATTTATACTGTATAATAATATATTTAAAATGTTATTATAAAATTAATCAAATTATAAAGATCCGCAATCACCTCATTTGTCCAAAAATTGGACTTGCTCATAAACTATTGTATTGATTACAGTTGGTATCCAATATTTTGAAAGGAACCAAAAAAAGAAAATAATTTTAAACCATTTAATGTAGTTCTGTTAAAAGAATAAAATTTTAAAAATATAGAAAATTAAATTTTTGTGCCGAACTTTAACAACAACAATAATGAATTGTGCAAAATGTTAAAAATATTATTTATGATATAATTTTTAAAAAATGATTTTACTAAAGAATTGCGAACAAATATTTCAAAATGAATTTTATATTAAAAATAAATTAATTAATTTTTATAATATGCATACAATTAATTAAATTAATTTTCAGTCATAAAAAGTATAGATAAATTTTTTATTTTAAAGTGCAAGTTTGAATTTCATGTGAAGAAAGCAATTTTTGATGAAAACTGACTTTTGATTTTGTTAAATAATATAAAAACTATTAAAGTTGGTAAAAATAAATTATAAAAATTATTAATAGCGGACTGTTTTTAGTAAAAGTCTAATTTACTTCTCTTCATTTTTAAGTTGATTATAAAAAATGTGATTTTTATAAATTTAAAATACCATAAAGACGAGATCAATATCTTTGTTTTTAATATAACTTTTAACACTTGTCGTATATCGATAGTATATAATTTAGAAATATTTAAATAAATTGTTTCGATACAATGATAAACATGCAGTTCATAATTAAACAAATGAATTATTGAAAATATCGCCTTATATATCAAAAAAAAAATCTAAAAAAAATTTAAGTGGAATTACCATATTCTCTATATGAAATTTATAAGCTAATATACACTATAGCAATTTGTATTTTAAAACAGCACTTTAGAAAATAAGGCAGACTAGTAAAGGCTGCTTCAACGGAGCAGTCTTAAATTATTAATAATTGATAAATTATTTATAAGAAATAATTTATTTATAAGAAAAAATTATTAATTATTAATAAGAAATAATTTATTAATATGAATATGTGTAGTCTGTTCTGAAGTGAGCCCTATATTAGGACACCACATTTCTGAATTGGAACAGAAAATATTATTTCTATCGCTGCACTGATATAAGAATGAAGAAATGGGTATTTTCAAATGCAAAAAATAATAAAAATAAATAAATAATATATATAAAAAAAAACTGTAAACATTCCTGATAGAATTTTGAAAAATTGGAGAAGTCATTTGATAACTATAGACTCAAATTACAGACTTCTATATGATATTTGCGATTTCAATAAATTTGCTTAATTAGGTTCGCTTTGTTCGGCGTTATAAGATAGTGTTGCCTAGTTATCTTCTACAGCACTGTCAATATTATGAATATATAATTATTTAGAACTAAATGTGGTATTAAAATGTACTAAATAAATTTAGGATTATAATTTGAATAAGAAACATCGACGTTTATAATATTTTTAATAAGTTAATAAATATATTCATATATTTATATATTCAACAATTTTCACTCATATTAATTGCTTATAATTGAATTCCCATTAAAAATTATTAAAATTTAAGTTATTATAAAGTTTAGCGGAGGATCTCACTTGCCAATAGATATATAAATGAGGTCACAAGTTATATTTGTATTATACAGACGTTTGGAGAATAAAAAACTATGGTAACAGTATTATTGATATATGTAAATTACCTCCGTTTATTTACTAATATGAAATAATGAATCCTAGAAATTGTACCGTGACATTAATATAGTCACACAATTATACGGTAACACAATAGGTCTATAAGACTAAGCGTATCCCTTGGATATAATATAGTCACATGTAACAAAATGAAGGGACTTAAAAATGAACAAATGTAGTTCAACTACCGTATTTACTTGAATGGTACTGTAATTGAATCGGTAGTAAATGTTATAGGATTATTTTACACAAACCAACAATCAAGACACTTTAAGTAACACATGTACTTGTATGTAGTTTCGTTAATACGAACTATAGTCACAAAATGTCGGTAGTCTTGCCGTAAAATAAAGCTTAAGGTAATGTGATATAAACTTAAAATAAAAATAAACAATACAACAGGAAAAGATATAACCCTCAAGGATATGGAAAATATTAAATGAAATTATTTAAAATATTTTAAAAATCATCAAAATTTACTAATACATGGTGATATAAAATTGTAATATTTTTAAATGAAGGAATTAAATATATGATTATTAAAGCAGATAATGATATTTTTTTTTATGTTTTATGTTTTCTCTCTGTTAATTTTTATAAAAAGTACAGAAATCAACATGGATAAAGCGAGTTAGATTGGTTTTAAAGATATTTTCAATTTAAGTTGGACAGGTAAAAATATTTTTATAAAAAATTTTTACTTCTATAAAGAAATAACTGATATAAAATTATATTCAAAGCACTAGCTATATTGATTTTTACTCAAATATGAAACCAAAATAGTTTAGATATACTTATACGTATAATTATTCCATAACTATTTAAAAGTTTAAAAAATGCATAATTTTTATTAATACTGTTTTGACTGTTTTTATACCACATAGGTGTGGTTTAGCCATGGAGTAATCAATAGTTAGTATCCCCATGGAGACAAAAACTCACTAGAGTCCTAATGTAATAAAAAAATAATGCATGTTTAATGCCCTTTTTTAAGTGTTAGATATATATGTTAAATAAAAATTTTTAGACAAGGTTTGCACATTTGTTTTACTGCGCCCTTAGTTTATAATCATAATAGCTTCCTTTTGGCACAGAAACGCCACTGTTTTTCATTAATTTTTATATTCTTATGCAAGATGCAAAATTATCTTAATGACAATTGATAAAATATACCTAAGTTAAGCAGTAAATAAATGCAATTTACTTTTAATATTAATTCATATTTTAAAACAATATTAATGATAATTTCAGTTACTGAATTAAGAAACTATAAAAAATGCTAATAACTATGTTAAAAATATAATTAAGATTATAGTGTCGTATAAAATACAAAATAAAACTATTTTAGTTTATGCAAGTCAATAATATATTATAATTATTATTTTCTGAAACCTAAACATTAATATCGAAATCATTTTGGTTTCATATCTACACTTGCAAAATTTTAGAAACTACTCAAGACACTGGATTAAATTAAATTATTTCAAAATATTTGATTTATTAAAATTAATTCAAAAAATGAAAATTAATTAGAAACTTTACCTGCATAGCCTGAGCTTCATCTCTACGCTCATCTTCTGTATTCATCGTAACAAACCTAAGTACTAATAAATTTAGTGAGGCAGCAACAATTGCTAGGCCAAATAGTATGAAGATTAACGCAAACATTACATATTCAGGCTTACTATTGAGCGCATTATCCTTTTGCAATGCCACCATATCTCCAAAACCTTGAAAACGAAATAAAAGTTTTATGAGTGTTTTAAAAATTAAAATTATAAATTCTTCTTACCTATTGTAGTTAAAGTAATAAAACAGTAATATACTGAATCAAAATAGCTCCAACCTTCAAATTTCGAAAAGGCCGCAGCACCACCCGCTATCGTTAAAGAGCTCAGCGTTGTAACAACGCATATTAAATCTACTTCAGAAGCTGCAGTTCGTTTACAGCGCAGAGATATTCTCACCGCTTGTATAACAAAGCTAAAATTTTAATAAAATTTTGTATAAATTATATCGACATATCATTTAAATTGCTTGTAATTATAGTATGTAAAACCAACTCGCAACCCAACTGCAGTTGAACTAACCTGCTCAGTCTATTAACTCTTTCTCCAATACTTTGAAACATAACAAGGCCCAATGGTATGCCAACAATTGCATAGCACATGGTAAAAAGCTTTCCACCTATAGTGCTTGGTGTCGAATGTCCGTAACCGATTGTGGTCAGCACAGTAGTCGCATAATAGAATGCACCAGTAAATTTCCATTGTTGGCCAGCTTTATGCGGTTCTGATTTAAGAACAACAGTTTCCATAACTTTGAAATCCTCTTGTGAAATGTTATATTTGCGTATTATCATGTTTTCGACAGCTACAAATACAAGAAAAAAAAAATTATTATTTTATGTTGGTGAAACTTGATAAAATACTATTTAAAATTATTTATTGCTTGAATGACCAAAATCTTTTGTTTATAATCATGGTTTTTGAAAGCCCATTTAAAGAATAATTCAAAAATATTTTAAAAATATGTGAGCTTTGCAAAAAGATTTTTAATTTAAAAGATTTTATGTAGAATTTACAAAATTTTTTTTAATATATTTAGAACATATAATAAATATAAAAAAGTCAGTACTTATTACCTAGTGTGTTCGGTTTGAATGCATGAAGTACCCGTTCTAAGTTATGTTAGGTTAAAACGGTTCGTGTCGAAAGTAATTATCAACACTTGTACTCAGAGGTAACTATTGTCTATTTTGACGTCCTCAAAATTTGCAAGTCGTAGCCAGCTACACTAAATAATTTCTTACAATATAGCTTTTTAAGCAGAACGGTTGCTAACTAACAGATCTTATATATAGTATATTATATATACTTATCTTATATAATTATATATAAGAGACTATAAAGAAATTAAAACTTACACTCCTGTTGCGTATTGAATATTTTTCCTAATGCAATTTAAAAAATTAATATTAAATTTTAAAGTAAAAATAAAACATAATAATAAAGTTACTATTTTTCTGACTGCAGAAGGCAATGGGTTCCTAAGATCAGGACCAGTGTGTGCTTGCAACTGCAAATAGGTTTATCAGCCATATTGGATTATTATTTTATTAATAAACTGTATCAGTTTCTAACTCCATTTGCTATCTGTTAGTTTATGCTTTTGTATTACTGATCACTAAGACTAGAATATAGCTGGTCATCGGGTGATTAAATGCGCCATCCATAAAACAATATTTGCATTTATTGGATATGACAGATGGCAGATATATAAATTGGCTATATAAACTCGAATATTGGACATCAAAAAACGCTGTTGTAACAATATATAAATATATATAATTTCTTTTTGTTTTGATAAAATTTTATTTAAAATCTATTTATTTAAGTATTAAAAAAATGTTGAATATATTTTATAAATATTAAGTACTATAATTTGTAATAATTTGTTTAATTTTTGCATAAATGGGAAATCAAAGATATGTGAATTTATCAGTCTTTTAACATTCTCAGTTTCATCTAATAGATCCACAGTTAGTTGATTAATATAGTTAATCAATCTTTCGAGATACTTAGAATTAGGAACATTTAAATCTTTATGAATCCATTACTTAGTAACAAACCAGTAATCTTGCATAATTAATGTAATCGTTTTAGATTAAATTTATTGTAGTATTTATACTTTAAAATTACTAGCTGCTCCTGTAACTAAATTCAAACTAAGGATACTCACTAGAATGTTAAGTATATGAATCCAATAAAGCTCAAAAAAACAATAAGGACAACATGTTGATCCATTTAGAATTATTGTACATTTTATCGGATAGTTGAGAATATACGTTTCTTATCAATTTTCTAAAAAAGTTTAGTTTAATTGGTAAAAATTAAATTAGCGTTGGTCCTCAAAATATATAAAAAAATTAACTAAAATGATGCTTTTATAAGTGAATTGAAAAACATAGGAGCGGTTAATATTGTATTATTGATTTTAATGACCGCATCTATAGTTTTTATAGTATTTGTTCTAATAATTCAGCACAAAAAAATATACTAAATTGACGTAAGAATATTGCACACTTAGAATGGTTGAAGATTATGTCATCTCACTTATACAAATGATTGCGTCTTTTGTAATTAATAATATAATTGCTACCGATATATAGGACAATGATATTAAATATACTTTTCTTATGTAAAACAGCTTCACACATAAAAGTTAAAAAATAATAATTATATTTGCTTTATATTATATTTTTTCAGATTCAAAAGTTATATTTTGTTTTCAAAAAAAAAAAATTATTTCTGATTTTTATATTTTTAAAGCAAAAATAACAGTTATTTGTGTGTTTTAAAATAAAAAGCAGATTGTAAGAGTTATTTTTGCGTGTAAAAATAAAAGGCACATGATAATAATTATTTCTGAAAAATATAATATAAAATAAAGCAAATACAATTACAAATACATTATCATATATATTAAGCATGCATGATATTGTAGATGAAAATTGTTAGAATGATATTTATATACTTAAAAATGAATTTAGACTTTATGTTGCTGCTTTTTTTCTTAAAAATTTTTGAAATAACTGTTCGGTCCCTGTTAAGAAATTAACAATTTAATCCAAAAGATTCGTAATATAGCTGGAAGACTCCTTACTTGCGTCCTCCAGCTGCATGGTAAGGAGTAGAAATAATTAAAAAAAAAATGTACCCATTGTTTATACCATATATGTCATCAATTAAAAATCTTTGAAATCATCGCATCAGGTAACGTTATAATCAAATAATATTTTTAAAATTTTTTAAAACTATTTCAGACTATATTTGCATGATGTTTATTGAATACTAGATTCAAAGGTTTATTAACTAATCTTTCACACATATTTATTATAAATGCAAGTAAAATAATAATATATACCTAGTATTACTTATTCCACGTAATTAAATAAGACTATTTATAAAATTTAAGCTTTTTCAAATGTGCCCTAATTTGGTTTAATGTATTCTTTTTGTTTAAAAATATATAGTAATGTTTCATTTGACATTATTATATTGAAATTGAAATTTATTCTGCTATGCTCTGGTATCCTCTGGCATAGTAGAATAGGTTTGAACAGTCTTTTTTATTTATTGTCTTACTTATGTATGTACTGACATGCAATTATGCCATTATTATTATATTTCATCAGGTCAAAATAAATGCAATACTTTTCATAGATTTTTTTATGAAATTGCTACTCTTTCAGTGTTGATGTACAATTAGAGCACAATAGTTCCAATAGAATAAGTAAACAATGAATTGGTCAGCTTCTAACGCTATATATATCTTATTTAACGTGATATTTTACATTAAGTTAGGTTACCGTACTACGGAATGATGGGCTTAACACCATAAGAAGACTCTGATATAGCTTCACGTGATAAATTATCTAATTTATTGTTAAACTATATCATATAATAACACTTTGACTTTGACAATATTATTTAAGTATCATTATTATCATCATGAATTTTATTTTTCCTGAAGACTTTCTCTTATTTAATTAGTGGTTTGTATTCTCTAATAACTAAATGGCTTATTTTCTTGGAATATGAGTGTTTTCTTAAATTTTATTTCTTAAAATCAGTACCAAATCTTTTAAGTAAATCAGTAAACTTTTTTAACCTTTTTAATATATTTCCAAACAATTTTTTCTTATATACAAAATAATTAGTAATTACTTTATTTGTTTAGAAAAGTGCTGTCCAGACTAGATGCGATCGCGGGCCAATACAAGTACGATTATAATGTTAAATTTAGTTTTATTAATTTTTCAATTTAAATTCATTTATTTGGGATACCATAGAAATAAAATAATATACTTTTACCAGTACACCAAAAGAAAATTTTCGTAATTGTAGCAGACTAAAATCAGGTCCCGGACCGCACAAACATTAGCCGCGGGCCGCATGTGACCCGCGGACCGTCTTTGGATAGCCCTGATTTAGAATATTGTAATTTTTATTTTATTTCGTTTTTTATTTAGTTTTTTATTAAAAAACTTCTTCTATAATTGGCAAATCGGAGACCATAAAAAAGTTTATTTTATATTTGGTACTAATAGTTTTTCATGTTATAATGTTATAAATTAATATGTTGCGTATGAGTATTTTATTTAAGTTCAATAATAACAATAGTTTAAAAATTCAAATATATAATATATTTAACTATAAAATGTGACTGAATTATTATAAACTAAAATAAAAAAAGGGAAAATAATAAAAATAAATAAAATAGAGTAATGGTATATATTCTATAAACGAATTAATAGTATAACACGGGGGCGAACGAATTTTGACCAAATATGAACTCTCAATTATGATTAGAGTGTTTTAAATAATTAAAATTTTCATATTGAGCCATTTAGGTAATCAGACTTACCTAAATGAAGAATCATCATTTTCGGTAATGTAGTGAAATATTATTCAAATTGAATTTTTAAAGAATGGGTCCACTAATAATTAATAACGATGAACTCATCTCGTATAATAGACAAAAGTCAATTACAAAATTATTTACAGCAAAACAAAAGCTATAAAAATATTGAACCATTTCTATAGAAAACTAAGAATTCGAGACAGTAGATTATGTTATATATTTATGTATGGTTACATCAGCAGAATACAAGACAGTCAATGACGTGCTTAGAAGTACTTACAAGGTCAAAGCTATTTTTGCTGAGCTACTGAGTTATTTTCAATAATTAATCATAATTATTGTATTAAAGATCAATACTGTTGTCGTTTAATTGCATATTTTTTTTAAAATAATTAATAACATTATTAAAACAAATATATGAATATTAAAATCTGTTTTATAAGTTCGACTTATAAAACTTACTGACAAAGAGGCAAAGAGAAACACAATTATTCAGAAATCCTTATCTGTGCAATACATGTGAAATATGGTTGCTTAAAACAATATGGTATATATGGACGCTTTCCATAGATTAAAGTTTCTATAACAAATAAAAATTGTTCAAGGTTACGGAGAAATTTAAACGAAATAACTCTTTAACATTAAATTAAAGTTTTCTATAAAGCAAAAAAGTACGTTTCTTAATAATACAGAGAAGTTTGAGAAAAATCGTGGCATAAAATTATTAGTACAGTAAATAACTGAAGATAATAAAAATGAATTAGACATCTCTATACTTAAACAAGAGTTAGATATTTTATCTAGTCCCTATACTTAAAAAAGAGTTAGAAATGTTTAGTCTAGTCTTTATACTGAAACAAAAGTTTCTATATATACTGAAACTAGTCTCTATACTTATGAGGGAGTTAAAGTTTATTATCATCAGCATAATTTTATGCAAATAATGATAAAAAAAAATAGTTACTAATGCTATAATACACAAATAATCACCTATAATACTACTACAGCATAATAATAATATAGAGGTAATAATATAGTGATAATAATATAGAGATAATAATATAGAGTTAATAACATAGAGATAATAATATCGAGATAATAATTTAGAGATAATTATATGGAGATGGTAGCTTACCTTGTAATGCTTCAAAACGACGGGTTTCCGTTTCCGACTCGAGTGCGTCAAAAACTGCAGCTCCAACAAGCAAATAAGTAAATGTACACACGATCAGAGATATCGTGCGAACATTTTGTTTCTTCATTCTTCATTTAGGCGAAGTTTTTATTATTAACAATCGTACCAATTATATAGTTGTATAGATATGGGATAGGGAAGCATAACTACCGGATTTGGAGAACTACCAATTAGACTAACAACTTATGTCATTCGTTCACTTAAGAGTCACTGCTAAGGTGTTTTTTACTTTCATTTTTGTGTATATTATAATAATTTTCACTTTTTGTCGCATTAAGTTTGGTAGTAACTTAACACACATGAATTATAATATGCTCATCATTTTTTATATAATTTTTAATACTTAATATGTAATTAATTATATGTTTAAGATTAACATTCTTATAATGATTATCCTTTCCTGCACACATTTTCACATATCCTTTTTGAATTTTTCGTTTCTATTTTTATGATTCAACACACTTGCTTCGTCGACCTTGTTTTATTTATACTTGTGCACTGCCCGCATTTCTTGTTAGTGCCACTTAAACTCATGTCTGCAGTATCCTTGCAATGCTACTTTATTTTAGTTATTTTTATGCCGACGAATATTTTCCTTTTTCAATACGAATATTTTCTGCATAAACAATGTAAGCACTCTCGTTTCCTTTATATCCTTTTCTACATAGCACACATATACATGTTTACATGCACATATACATGTAGTATTAAAAATTGGTCTAGGTTATAAAAATATTTAATTATTTAATTTTCATGTACGTGGGTAGAATGTTATGAAAATGTATGCGGTATGTATACATATATACAGATACATATTTACATAAATATATTATAGAAAATTTTAAATAAAAATAAAAATTTGCACATTTCTATTTTTATTATAATTCATATTATACAATGAATAGTATTTGTGTAATGTTTATTTTTAATTAACTCAATAACTTTTTTAAATGCAGAGGCGTTGTATTTTAATTAAAAAGTATTTAAGTTTTTGTAAAAATTTACGAATTGAATACACAAATGGGAGTACATAAAATAAATAATTTTTTAAATTAGGATGAAAGGTAAAGTAAATAAAAATTATCCTAGTTACGAGTATAGTATGGACTATACTGTATACCAAAGAATTTTTTATTTATATTATGCACATCGTATATGAATACCATTAAGTTTTGTGTACGTACAAAAGCAAGGATAAATTTCAATCAAACATGATGTTCCATATATGTACATAGGATTCGATTTTATACAATAGAAATGTACAATAATCCCTTTTATAGAGAAATGCAAATTTTGTGACGCTATCAACTTTTGTTAATATAAATCAATCCTTTCATTATATTTTGATTATTTACAATTTCCAAAAGGAATGCAGATGAAGTCATATTTATTGCTGCCTCTTGAGCAAATCTATGCATGTTAATATATATAAATGTATGCGTGTACATTTTTTGAAGGCAAAAAGTCAATGCCATTTTAGTTCTTTTATTATTGAGATGATAATTTTTTCTTTTCATGGAATTCAAGCACATAAGAATCTTGTTTTGACGTGAACGTTATGTATAAAATAATAATAATGAAAAAGTTAGATAAATGCACATTTGTAAATCTTCTTTAAAAAGTTTTATAGTAATGGATATTCATTATATAAACTAAAACATTTTTCCATGTTTTTGTATTCACTCTAAAAAATATTTAAAACACTTCCTAGTAGATACATATACATATGTATATTTCATAAAATTCACTTATAACATATAATATGTAAATTCTTTTTGTATACAATTTAAAATATAATATAAGTTATAAAAATTTATTTTTTTTCAGCAGTTATAAAATTTTTTCCGTACCCAATGCACGCGCTTTCAACTTTATTTTACTATTGCTACTCAAGTTGGGAAAATCTAATATCCTGTGAGTGAAAAAAAGGACCGACTTTTTTTTACTTACTAATGACAGTTAACAAGTGCGGCTTCTACAGTGCGCAATAACAATTTAAGACATTTCTTAATAAGAGAATTGAAAGAATGCATAAAGGAGATTTTCAACCCTTAAGCATCCGGTTATATTTTTAATGTGATAATTTATAATTTATAAATCGTATAGTTCCCCTTTTTTTAAATAAATATACTTAGTACAAATTTTGTAAATTGAACTTCACTGATATATAAATAATATAATTTTACATATATCAAATTTCTAGTAAAATTTCACATATTTACACATAACACAAGTAAATAAAATTTTTACACAAAATCGTGAACAGCAGTATTGATATTCTTAGTTCATATAATAATTATGGTAAATTTCAGTTCTCTCAAAGGCATAAAAACTGTTTTATTTGATATCACGTTTAAAATATTTACTATCATCTTATTAGGATATGACCACAATGAGTTGTTGAGTAACTACTAAAATTTTGAAATATTATACTTTAACACCTCCCAGAGTATAATCTACTTTATTACTTATATAGTATTATATATTGTAATATATAACATTTTATATAAACTACACAAAAAAAAATTAAACTTTTGTGTATTTGCCATCTCAAAGTAACAGTCCGATTTGAATAAATTTCTATAGATAATGATTTAAAACTCCTCAAGTTCACCAAATTAACTTTATTTCTTGTTGATGTATGTTGATGATACATAAATAATTACACCACAGTGTAATTTAACTCACAAACTTTCATTTTCAATCATTTATACACATAAACCAACTTTTATAGTGTTGTTTACTGTTCTTCTCAATTCAACTTAATTGCACAAAAATTTAACTCAATACAAATTAAAGAAGCCTATAGCTAAACATAAGCACAGTGTGAAGCACATTAATCGTATGGAATTTAAAACTGCGCTAACTTCAGATTGCATTTAACCGCAGCACGATCCAGATTCAGAAAAAAAAGGTGTTAAACCAAGAAAATAACCAACAAAAGGTCATATGTCATTGTGCCTAATGACATAAAGCTCAACTATAAGACAGATAAACAAATCTGCGTTGAAGTGCATAAAAACACGTTCCATAAATCGGAAAACACTTTCCATAATTGGTACTTTTCCAAACAGGATAAGTATATAATTTCTGTATATATGTATTTGAAAATATAATTGTTATAAAATTTTATAACTATTTCTTTATCATATGTATTGAATTTGTTGTTATATTGCAAAAAGTTGTATTATATCACTACCCTTAAGATCATTATAGACTATAGTTAAAATATTGGTGATAATAAAATATATCTTTTAAAATTAATGTAAAAAAGTGTTTTATTTAAATAGTTTACCATATATATTAGCTCGTTCAAAATATGTAAATAAAATTAAGTCATTAAAAAAAACTGTATATATTTCATAAAATAATATTTAAAAATATAAACATTGCTATCGAACAAAAAAACATTGCTATACCACTAAAAGTTAGAAACAATCTGTTTTGTTATCAGAAAATGAGTAACAAAATGAAACTTTTTAAAGGTAATTATTTTTTATTAATATACAACAAATGTTTATACAACAGATATTGTATAATAATATATTATGAAATTATGACACAAATTTGATATCAGCAGTTCATACGATTTAATACCATATTTTGAACTGTTTTTATAATAAAAAGTGATGAATTAATATTAAACTAAGATGACAATTTCCAGATGATGTGTGATTAAAAATCTATTTATTTATATATCTGACATGAATTAACTTTCTAATAAAACAATATTACAACCCAATAACCCACGTCCACTCCAAATTTTTGGTATTAATAATAGGCGCTGCAATTGTTGTCCGCGACGTACTTTTAAATAAACTTTTTGATCTTTCATATGATTAACAACAGCTCCAATTTGATTAAGATTTCTCTCAAAATTACTTGCATTAATAGTTCCGAACTCAATTATTTCATCATCAACACATAGACCCTAGGAATTTTAAATAAATTTTATTTTAACACATTGAATATATTTTCACTTACTGCATCTTCTGCTGGTGACCCTGGACTTATAAGAGTGACTTTCACAATTGCAGGTGAAGCATTATCGCTGGCATTATGCGTACTGTTACCATCTTCCAATTGCAAGTTTGCTGTGACATTTGAAATATTTTGATGTTGTTCCTCCTCTGATGCTTCTTTGTGCAATTTATGCAAGTTTTGTTCAATTTGTTTCATTAATGTTTTATGGTCATTTTGTAGACAAATAATTTGTTGACGAGCTTGTCTAACCTGATATATATCAATATCAGTTCGAGGAAATCCATTTTCATCTACCAGTGGTCCATTCATACCAACGTTTCCGTTCTATTAAAATAATGAAATTATATTATTATAATTAAAATAGATTTAACATACTGCCTCCAAAATTAAACCATTTTCTTTAATCTTTAATTCTAAAGCATCTCTCATGGACATCAATTTAAGAACTTCTTCTTTAGTGGCTTGTGGTTGTGATATCATTTTTATATTTTATTATTTATATTAGAACAATTTGCTTGCACGAAATAGATACGCTTTGAAGTTTTTATTTAGAAAGTGATGCCAACTTTGTACCCAATTAAAGTGACGTCTAGCATACCAAAAAAAGTTAAATTTGAATGTCAGCGCTAAAGAAAATGGTCATAAGTAAATAAACAAAAAATAATAATTATTTAATATAAGCCACGATATGCAATCGTACTGACAAATTATAAAAATTATTTTAAGTGAGAACATTTGACATGTTTAGTTTAATGTGTCAACATAATAAATTTGAGAAATTGAACTACTAGATTGGCCGAACTTAGATATATGTAGCTCGAATATTTTTAATTATTATTATTTTTTCAAGAGTTATTATAAATAAATATTTAAATTACTTAAATGAAATTCATGTGAACTGAAAGGCACTTTTTCTTATAGTACATTCACACTGTTTAATTTAAGCACCTGGTTATATATGTATATATTATTGAGTAAATGAGTTCACATTATAATGAGCTCAGTTATGCAGATGATAGAACTTTTATAAACTTCATTTAAAAAAAAATTAAATATGTAATTTAAATATTAAATTATTTATATATCAATTACATATTCAATTAATAAAAAGAAAGATTTGTTTATATTTCACGTATAAAACATGTGACACATATTTCAACTTTTGGTAATTTTCCTTGTGGGAAATTTATTTTTGAAGGTTGCATTCGACATTTTTGGTCTTATTTATAAGAAAACTCTGTGTATGATAAATCATTCTCATTAGTGACAATAAGGACAGTGTGAATGTGTGATTATTTCATTTTCTTTTTCAAATTTTATCTAGTTATTTTGTTTTTCTTCTTAGTTTTTAGTACTAGTAGTTAGCACCTGAGTATATCATTTTAGTATGATACATATCATTTTAGTTTCAGCTAAATTGAGCACTGACTGAATGCTTTTGTAAATATATAAAGTTTACCTTGTATTTGACTTTTGTTAAATTAAAAATTATGTAATACTATGAGTTATTATTCTTAAATTTTGCACTATAAAAGAAGAAATAATTTTCAGATAAGGCTTATTATTAACATTAATTTCTTAATGCAATTTGACATAAACCCCAATAGAAAAGAAATTTGTACAATGTCCAACTTTTGTGAAACATGGATATTAATACTAAGCTTAGGTCCACATAATGAAGACAAGTTTAGTTATTATATATTTAAGTAAATTATATTAACTTTTTTATATTAGTTTAAATGAATTTAAGTTTTATTTTAATGAGATTATATATATTTATAAAAGTGACGGCATATACACATATATACACAACATATACACTTTTAATATAAGGAAGATGTAATAATAAAAAATGGAATATCTATTGTGATCAATATCAGTTTACCGATATCAAAGAATACCGATATTATAAACTTGACAGTTGTTATTGTTCGTATGCCGAACTTTTCTTTCAGTAGAACAATTGGACTTGTGTACCGTTTTGTGTGGCATTTGTTTTATCCGTTTATTAATTTCATAAATAAAAATTTTATTTCAATCAATTCATATTTTTATAAATTTATTGCAGAAAAATGAACAGAGAACTTAAAAGCTTTTTTAAAGTAGATTGAAAATTAAAAAATAAAAGTAATAAAAATTCGATAACGGGTAACGAATGATACTAGCAGCTGACTTTACTGAATATCGATATGCCGATATTTTAGTTTTGACAGTTCAGTCAATCGTATTCTGATATTTTTGTAGTTTAGAAGAATTTCGTTTTTGTGTTTGGTGTTATGGTTAGATACATCGTATAAATTTAATCGTGAGTTGTGGGATATTACCACGTTGTTCAAAACAATTGAACCACAAACTTTGAAGAAACTTTAATAAGTTGTATTATTTTCTTAAAAAAAATGAGTTATCTAAACTGGTTAACAAGAAGGGAGTCGGCACTGCCTCCAAGATTTAATGACACAAATAGTATAATGAAGCGCATATATTCCTCGGTAGAACCCTATCAAGAATGGAAAAATGAATTCGGTGAATTCAATAAATCTGAATTTGGAGGAGTATTTAATTTAGAGTTCTCTCCTGAAGGGTATTTATTAACAACAAGGAAACTATGATTAAAATTGATGTAATTTTTATTTCAGAAATATTGTAGTCGCTGCGTGCGAAAAAAAATGTGTTCTCTTATTTGATGCAGTAACTACAAATCATACACATAAAATAATGGAGGCACACACTGACCGAGTAAACTGCGTCAAGTAAAGAATTTTATTTTGAAAAACATTTGTATTTATTATTTGTTAATAATTCGTTTTTAAAGATTTTTGAATAACCGTATGTTTGCAACATGTTCAGATGATACTACAGTGGCGCTCTGGGATATACGACAACTTAAAAGGAAAGTTCGCAGCTTACACGGTCATTCAAACTGGGTTAAAAATATAGAATATTCTACTAAAGACAATTTGTTAGTTACATCTGGGTTTGACGGTAGTATTTTTACATGGGATATTAATGCTCTTACAGAGCAAGGACTTATATATCAAAAAGTGTTTCACACAAGTGGCTTAATGCGTTGTCGAATAACTCCAGATGGTACTAAACTAGTTATATGTACAACCGGTGGATTTTTGATGATTGTACATGAATTGGATTTAACAACTTTGCACAAAGATTTGTGCGGTTTTCGAGTAAGCTTTCACAAATACTATTATTGTGTTTAATTTATCACATTAAAACTTTGTATCTTACAGCCATTAATTTATCGACTTATGCAAATGGGAAATCAGTATATACCACAAGCAGCGAAATTTGAGCATGTTTTTTCCAAAAAACAAAAAAAAAATCGAGTCGAGTTAGTCACCGATTTTCCAGATGAAGATGATGCAGAAGTAATTTTAGCACTTCAGGTATATATACAAACTTAGACAAAGAAAACTTTAGTTTTTAGCGACTAGTTTTATTAGCTATTTCTCGTATTTCATAATTGTTCAATAACAGAAGGTATTAAATTTGTTGGTGTGTCTGTTTTTCTGCTCTGCCTGTCTTTTCTGCAAATACTCATTCTTTCTTAATAAAATTTTGCTTTGATTTTAATGTTTTTAAAATAAAACAACATTCATATAGAGGCTTTCTGCTTAAAATTTTAATATTGTAAATATTTACACAAGACGGGATTCGAGTTCATTGAACACTTTGTAATAAGTACATTTCCAATTTTTGTAGTAAATCATGTTGAGAATTTTTGAACTTTAACTGGAAGTTTGGGGTAAAGTTATAAATTTTAAATATTAATTGGAGTAGCGACTTTTCTACTAATTTTGTGTTACTGTTTTAGCTTAACCCAACTCAACCTGCAATGTTAGATAAAATAAAACCTTCACACTTTGGGATACAATTTTTAATTACGAAGTAAGGATATGGCTTAAGTTAATATACTCTGTGGGACAATTATATGTTAGATGTTATTAGATGTTATGTTATGTGATATTATTAGTCTTAAGAATTTAGTTGGAATACATCGGAAATAGAAGAGGTACTCTTTGACAAATAATTATTTTGCATTAGCTATACCCTGGCCCCAATTGGATCAGAACCGTTTTTTTATTTACTATATCAAGCAGATGCTCGTTGATGTAGTGCAAATAAATATTAGCCCTAGACGATGTTCGATCATTAATCAATTGTCAAATTGATTAAAGGCTACGAAACAGCTTAATGTTTGTGAACACATTTGGATGTTTATTTCTATGACATAATATTTTTGATTCTGCTTAGAAGTTGTTTAGCGCTGTCAGAATATTTATTTTGTCATATATTAAGTACGTTACTGTATGCAAATTTTAAAAATTTATTTTTTCACGTACCATAAGATACAATCCTTTCAGCAGTTAGATTTTTCCGATTTATAATTATATTTAGTGAAAGATTTTGAAGAGAAGTTGCAATATAAATAAAACACACTATATTAACATATAAATTTTAATTATTGTTATACATTCTTAGATTGATCCGCAAGGACAATCGCTTCTTAGCCGTAATATATGTCACGATGAAAACTCTGAATGGTCTTGTGTTCATGACATTAATGAGGAGCCGTTTGACATTACTGATCAAGTTCAAGAATGTGGACAAAGAAAGCGAAAACTAGGTAGTGAAGCAGATGATGAAAGAAGCGAAGAAGAAACCAGTGATTCTCCAGATGATGTTCACTTTAATTTTAATCGTAGACGTCGTTTACGTTCAGCAACTAGTCCAAGAGGTTAATTTCACATAATTAATTTTATTTTTAAAACATTTAATTTTTGAAAACAGTGGTATCACCACCGCCCCCTCCACCAACATCATCTAATGTTTTAGTACCTCAAAATCGATCAGAATTATTTGTTCCGGATATATGGGCTGCAGAAGTTACAGTGCAAGAGCGAGCAATGCGCCAGACCCGTTCTCGCAGTTCAAGTTCAGTAACTGGATATAGTTTTGTTTATGCTATAAGCAGCGGCGTCTTACCAGCAACTGTAAATCGTACCGCAAATTCAAGTAATAATCCTGAAATTATTAACAGAAGATATGTCGCAAATAGTTCATCTGAAGAAAGTCGTTTACGTCCAGGTTCTCCAAATATTCTATCGCCCCCAAGTGGACTAGTTTTCGTACCTAGAGAACCACCTACTGAACATAGACCTATTCATTTAACACCAATGCGAACTAAGGAACGAAATATTGTTCAAAATGCCAAAAAGCTAATGTACTACATTCCTGAGTCAAACAAAGGAAAAGGTTTTATAAAAGAGCCCTCTTTTTCATCCGATGGAAGAATTATATCTTCACCATATGAAAATGGTGTACGCTTGTTAGGGTTCAGTGATCAATGTTCAGAATATCCCCGCAACAATAGACTTCAGACAGTTAAACCTGAACCTATACCATTGGTGGTAATTAAAAACATAAGTGCACACTCGGATGTAGTATTGAGTACCAAGTTCAGCCCTCGTGAACCGCTTTTAGTTTCAGGTTGCCTAAGCGGCAAAGTAGTTTGGTATCATCCTAATTTATAAGTACATGATATAAAATGACAATATATTAAACATGTAATATATATATAAACATATATATATATAGTTTTCCATACTTAAGGAGCATGTTGTAGTTTTTTAATTAAATAAACGTTTATAAAAGAAATAACAGTTATGAAGTATTCATTTGCTTTTTTTTACGACTATTGTCGATAATGATTTGATTTAATAAGTAATTTTTAAGAATAAAACAAGAATCGAAAACACATGTTCATAACATGCAGATTGTAACAAATACGTGTCCACCAAGGAGGAAAGTATCAGCGGAATTTCATAGAATTTCAATAGGACGTTTATTGGCGCATTAGACTGATATATACATATATATAACAAACACCGTGGTGTAAGTAAATAACTCGAAACTTCTATAACTAATATGGACTAAATTTAATAAAGTTTGCATCTAACATTGCAAAAACACAATTAATTTTTGTTTTATTTATTAATGTTGACGAGGTTGGTTTCATAAAGGTTACAAATTTATAATTATATCAAATCGTTTTTAATTTAAAAGAATTACATATAAAAACCTTTTTCAACGCAATTATAACGAAATCAAATATCGAATTCTAGTTGATTTGTGTGCCTTAATATAATTTACATGGGTCATCGGTTTTATGTTGTTAACACATACGCGACATTGAATGTAACATTTATCAGCAAGTGTTATTGTTTAAAATAGTATAATCAATTTTTGATAATAGATTTTTATATATATAAACATAAGTTATTTTATTTCTATTTTAATAGTAATTTCCATAGCCACTCCACTGTCCATAACCGCTATAATTGGAACTATATTGCCAATGATTATAATAATTATCATAAGATTGAGATGGGTAAGTGCTGTTACCCTGTTGACCATAGTATGCAGAATTAGCGGAGTTATAGTTATAGTTACCACCCGATGTGGACCCATTATTATAACTAGATTGGTTTGCTGAACTTGAGGCTGTGTTATCTTTTGCATGTGATTTACGGTTAGGACTAGTTTCTCTATAAGAATAAGAAAAGAAAATTATTAATGTTATTTTTA
>NC_051847.1:171597237-171621004 GCF_002237135.1 Teleopsis dalmanni
ATGCAAACATTCAGGACGTTTGTGGTATGTCGTGCATGAAATTCAATGTACACAATTTTTTCATACTAATTTCTGTCAATTTTCACAAACGTTTTCATTGAATGTGCATCTGTGCTAGGGGCTTATTAAAACATGTATTTACATATTTAAAAATTCTTTTGTATAATTCAAAATGATTAAAAAAATGAGTGTAAGAGTATTGATGGCAAGAGAAAAGCAAAAAAAAAATTATAAATGCATATTAAATAAATAATTTGCTTGACTGCTCATAATACTCGCTCTTAGTTTGATTAATTTGGCAAAATAAAATAATATATTGATGCGTTAAGCTATAGATGTCAATTTAAGCCGATATAATTTAGTATTTTATCATAGATACTCTGATACTCTTTTGAATATGCAATATGTACAATGTACATAAGCTTCAAATGTATTCATACGAATGATTGATGGTGTAGTGTTAGGTACATTTTGTTTTTCAATATTAAATTGATGTATCTTATATTGAAGAAAAACAAATTGTTTTATTTATCCACCATTCAATGTAGTACAAAACAAAAAAAAAAAAGAAAAATGTTTATTTGAAAATAATTGGCATATAAAATATGGCATATTTTAAATCAATCTGAGTTTCTATAATCAAAACGGATATTAATCATATGTCACGTGCATTTTTTGTGATTACTTCAAAGTTGGTTTTTCCTGATAACATTTTTTTTTATTCAATCTTATTAAATCAACAAAAAGGTTCATTACTTTTTATATAAAAATGTTTAAAAATTAGCAGGACAAATTATATTTTTCCATGTTAGGCATCAATTATATATTAGGCAGCAATTATTTTAATTTTTTGCATCAAGATTTTATTTAATAGCGTATATAATTTGCTAAATTTAGCTAATATGTAATTTGGACATGTAATGAAGTTTATTTAATCATATTTTTTTATGAAAATAAATGCAATGAAAATTAATATTTTTTCTTAACAAAACGAATCACAATTTAATTGTTTTAATAAACATTTGCACTGGTAAACAATTTAATTATAGGTATAACTACGAACGTAGGATCTTAATTAATATAACCATTAGCATTCATATATCGTCAAATGCTAGTATATACGTAATGTAAAAACCAAGCAATTTTAGTTGCAGAATGTTTTTCATCTGAATTCCGACCCAAGTTAAACTAGTGTAAAAACTTTATTATGGAAATTAAAATTACTATACAGTAATTTTTTACTGTAATATTTTACTATATAGTGAAATTACTATAATTTTATATAATATGTGTAAGAGCGGAAGCATATATTTGTAAAAACCTAAATAATTTGTTAAAATAAAAAATTGTATATGTAACTACTTATTCTTAGCCTTTTTTGTGAAGTTTTGTTTATAATTCCTGTTTATATGCTTCTATTTTTCAGGTCATAAGATCAAGTTTTCTTTTTAATTCCATTTCAATTGCTCTTATTTTTCAGGTTATCCAATCAAGTTTTATTTATAATTCCCTTTCAATTGCCTTTATTTCTTAGGTGATCCGATCAAGTTGCTTCGTTATTTACCTAAATTTGATCTGCTTCTGTTTCTTCTGCTTTCAGGGCGTTTTATAAACCGTTCTAATCGAATCTTAGCCTCTCATTAAAGTTTCTTTTATAATTTCTATTTATTTGCTTTTATTTCTAAGGTCATGCGATCATGTTCTTTGAAATCTTTGAAACAAATTTTATCTGATGGTATTTGTTTTATCTATTTTCTTTACATGTCTAACCTACTATATATCAATTTTTATGGGTTGTTGTTCCACTCTGCGTAACGAATTTGCCATTATATCTAAAAATGAATGTGTCAATTTTTCTTACTTAAGCAAGTAGGCAGAATAATTTTGCTCAATTAATAGTATCTAATATTACCAGAACTCATTTAATCATTATCTATAATTATCAGATTTTTTTATAGCTAAGGTATCTGCTACATTGATAGGATTGTTATAAGCAATTTCTAGAGTCACATGTTTGAGTTTTTTGTCTATATATGGGAGAATAATGCTATATGTGATCAGTCGTAAAGAATAATTAGCTAATTTTGTTTGTTTTATTAGATACGAGTGCTATAAAACATTACTTAAAGATATCTATGTATTTAGATAATTAAAATGAAGTAAATTGTTAAAAGGAGTACAATGTTATTCAAGTCATTTATTTCAAACCCTACTTTTTACAAGTACTGTTATAGCTAACCCTACCCACAAATTCATTACGTTTATTATAAAAAATTATTTATGTATATATTTTGTTATTGTATGTAAATATTATATTTAATATTATTGTATCAATTATATAAATCAATCTCACATTTACATCAATAGTAATGACAATTAATATATTTCTAGAAAATATATAAACATTTTTATGAACGTTCAAATTCATTTATTAAAATGTATCTTTATTAGCATCATTAATTTTAGTTACTAAGTTACTGCATTTTTAAATTAATTTGAATGCTTCAAATTATACAGTTGCTTTGATTGTATCTACTGTTGTATATCTAAATAAATGAGAATTTCATGTACTTCAATAAATTTCATTACAATTTCATTTCATAGCAATGAAAGTATTTTGAAATGGTCCTATCAGCCGATATCTTTGCTTCACTTAACTTACGGAAGTCCAAAGGGGACACAACTTCAAAATGAATTTGTCAATAGGAATGCAAATTATGTACAATTAATTGGCGTTTACACAACTAATTAGATTTGCTGAACGTGACAACAATTGTGAACAAAATTTGTTTAGTTAAATTAAATTCGAAAACAATTAAGAACGACAATTTTCTATCAATTTCTTTTTAAGTAATCAGTGAAAGTTTGATGTAACCACCCAACGGATATCCTTTTTTGATTTGTTTGAATGAACTGTTTAACAATTTGAAAAAGCTGTTCAAAATGCACAACTTACCAAATTAAAAAAACATACTAACAAATATATAAATGTATATATATATATGTATATGTATATAATAAAAATAAATTTGTTTCTAAATGATTTCGTTTGATTTTAATTAAATTTTACAATTGTAAATTAATGCTTAGTTACAGTAAGGCTTAAATTACTCTCATAGATTGCTAATCAATCGTAAATGTTTAGAGTTTAAAACAAACTCTATACTATAAAATTTAATTTGAAAATTTTGGTTAGGGAGAGCTTTTATATATACAGTAGTATATGTAGAATTTATATTTTTGTAGATACTTTTTTCTTATATATTTTTTTATTTTTACTCTTTCAAAGCAATATTTATACACAAAAAAATATAATTAAAATTACTAAAAAAACTTGAAAAAAATAGGATTTAATTTATTTAGGTCTAAGATAGTTAATACATATTAATATTTATTAATTTATTAATTATTAAGATAATATTAGACTTAATTTGTTTTTTACTCGTAAACACAGGCTACCGAGAATGAGAGTTGGTGTCATCGTGATTAATTGACAGGACAGCATTAAATACCTAGGAATCACGTTTGATAAGCGATTCATTTGTCACAAGCACATACAAGTTGAAAGAAGTAGTTGCGCAAAAACACTGCAATGTTCACAATCACTTTTCAAACACAACATCCTTAGCGTAAATAACAGAAAGCTGATCTATAGCCAGATAATTAGACCAGGACTACTTTATAGGTGTGTCGCGTATGACAAAGCTGCCAACTCTACTAACCAGAAGCTATGAGTTACTCAAAGTCAGGTTTTCTGAATACACTTCGAAGTGCCATGGTACATTCGCACTAATAACATGCTAAGAGACCTTAGAATATATCCGGTCAAAAAATACATAAGGGACAAAGCCCTGAAGTTATGTGCAAAAACCGACAGGCTGCCGTACTTAGCACTATCTAATCTCAGAGTAATCACTAACCGCACAGAGCGGTACGTAGATCTTAGATCAGTCATTGAATAATCACGACGCTTTTGAGGAATACACAAATAAGTCAGTGAGATGGGTGGGACTCTGCTGAAATCCCATAGCTATCAAAGAGTACAAGTAATAATAATAATTTAAGCTTATTAAAATAATATTTTTATATTTCAATTTAGTGAGTTATACTAATTTATACAAAAATCCAGAATTTTTATATGAAATATCAGAATATGCAGATATTATAATTATTAATGTATAAAATTATTACGAGTATTGCATTTGGTAATTTATATAAAAAAAATTAAATTTTTTATGAAAGATTTGATATAAATACAAATTATAATCATCTTACTTACCTTAAATCGATATACTGATATACAGAAGTTATTCCCAAACTAAAATATACTGGTACAAATACGAAACAAACTATGGGATAAGCACTCATTGTTCCATAAATAATTTCCCACATGCCAGAGCCATAATAAAAAAGCTCACTAGGGTATCCTGTAAAATCATTTTTTTCATCAATCAATTTTAGGAATAAAACAATTATAAAAAACTTAAAAATAATTCGAAACTAATTTTATTTTTTCAATTATGAAGAGTATATTAAAAGAACTATTATTCTATAATGGAACTATAAATGCTAACAGCTTTGAAATAACTTTAAAGAGTTAATCAACTTAAAAATATTAAATAAAAACGAGCAATAGATAAAATATAATATAATAAATTATTTAAAATATGTGTAGAAAAAACCTAATAAAGGAAAAAATTTATATGAGAAAAACCAATAAAAATGAAATAAAATGTACTAAAATGAAATGAAATAAAATATAATAAAATAAAATAAAAAAGAAATGTAGCTGAAAATTACATACTTCTGTATATAAATATTTTGTATAAATATAAATTTGAGTATTCTAGTTAAAAACCCGGCACTAAAACAGAAACTAAATTATATGAAAAACTCTTTATTTGACCGATTGAAAATATTGAATTTCATTAGAAAATTGATTTCGATTAAATGTTTTTTTTTTTTTAATGTTGTTTCGATTTAATTTGATTTTTAAATTGTAGACTTTTAATGTTAACTCAATTTATATATGTATATATACAAAAAACTTTCAATTGCCAAAGGCAATTTAAAATTTGTGATGATATTTGAACCTACCCAATATGGTACGCACACCCAGTGCGCCTCTGGCAATTGATATCATAATGGCAAATATAGAAACGGAACCCGTGGCGAATACGTAATCCGCTTTGCTGCGTTGTTTTTTTCTACCGAAAAGGCGCTTCCACAGTGGTGTTAATACTGTTAGAGCAATGAATAGCGCAAACATTAGGTAGTCCCATCCAAGCGTATTTAGTTCCCTTGCCATTGTGCTAGAAATATATATAAAAAAAAATAGAAAAATAAATAATTGAAATTAAAATCAAAATAAACAATTTTATTTGCTTGAAGTTTACTAATAACTTCAACATTCAAAATTTCTTTTTTTAATGCATTTACTGTGTAACACAAAGTTTAAGTATTTCTATTATTATAAAATAAATTTCTATATATAGTATATAAATGCTTATGTCTAAAATTAATTACTTATTTATTTATATATTTCAATGCCCTTTTTAAAGTAAACTGAGTGATTTTTGTTGCAGTCGTTAAATTAATCACCTAATTTTTAATTTATTTTATTAAAGTCTAAAAAATCTTTTGTTTTATTTGTATGAAAAATTAATATTTAATTAATTTTATTAAATATTTTTTATGGCATTGTGTTCAATTATATATGTTTTAAACATGAAGCCTAGACTGAATTACAAGTGTTCATGTTTTTAAGCTTAAAATAATATAATAAGTGTAAATAATAAACCGAATCCGGTATAATAAATTATTATTATTTATTTCGTGACAGCTCTGTGTGATCATAAGTTTCTTCTATTATCTACCTTCCGACAATACAGCTAGTAAATCGTTGACAGCAGTTGTCAACGCTGGTAGCGCCTACACAATCTTCTTATAATAATTTTCATGTTATATTCTAACTTAACATTATAATGAAATCGGCACTAAATACGCTGTAACATCAAAAAATCGAACAAAGTTTTTATTCATATCCACCTATATTCAATGCTAGTTCGAAATTTTTTTTGTTAAACTTGTTAGAAGAGTTTTGACTTGATTAAAAGTCCAGTATTTTGAGTATTTTTCTGGCTATAATTATTTATGATCTCATGTGATTTTTCGTGCAGCTTATCTGCGCAAAATTTAGACTAGTAATTTTCAGTATTTCTTCTGCCGTCTAATTTTTTAGCATTAAGAGACTGTTGCAGGGACTGATACAAATGATATTCACTTGGTACAAGGTCCGGGTTATACGATGGAATAGGGTCCTGTCGACTCTGTCATAAGAAGAAGGAAACATCAGAACAAATTCTATGCGACTGCTCAGCGGCGCCAAGACGTAGAAGTGAGATTGTAGTCCCAAATGAAATAGATAAAATTAAGCCCATAGCAATTACAAGATTTATAAATAGTTTAAAATTGTTTTAGCTGAGTTTTCAGGCACACAATAGATCTTTTAGGTTGGAATGCAGTTATAGCCAACTATTTGGTTGCATTAAAATTTTCTAAATAGGTAAGTTCTGTCTAATTCTTTCCAGTCATAAAATATGTGTGTGGCGTGGCATTTTTATGTTGTTTAATAAACCAAAAAAATTATTTATATTAAATATTTTTTTAGAACTATGTTTGGACGGAGAGTTAAATTGCTATAATTGAGTAACTAAATCATTTTAAGCAGATTTAAGCAGATCAAAACAGTAATTTTTGATTGGGATTGCTTTTATTTTAACTAAATTATGTTATAAAACCCGCCAATGTAAATATAAAGGTGTTTGTAGTTATTTCGAATAAAAAATAATTAAATGTTCACTTTTTTTCGAATTTGAATTTAGTTTCTAAAATATTTATAAATAAATTTAAATTACATTTTTTTAAACAAATTAATTTCAACATATTTTTTATTATATTGGAATTTATTTTCAAATGATATTTACACATAATATAAACTTCGTAGTCCTTTAAGTTATAAAAAAAAAAAGTTGAAACGACGTACTTTTTGTTATAGTAAAGCATCGCATCTAAGAGTAAGAATACTAACGTGGAAGTAAAAACTTCGTTGATGTTAACGAAGAAAATTCAATTCAAAGTTCCCTTCAACTACGAAAGAAAAGGAGGGAATAGTACTGCAATAGGTAATTTACTTAAGTTCAGTTACCTGAAAATAGTGTTTTATGCATAACTTCACGGGCATAATAACAATTTACAACACTAGAAAAAGAATGCTTGAAGTGCTGCAGTATTTAGTGTTGCCAAATTAGTTTAATCCGCGCAAATTTAGTGCTGCTGTGCTTATGCGATTTTCATTACAGATAAGTAATAAACACAAAAATATAAAAAGGATAACAATGATGCTTTAAGTCACAGAAATTGAATTAAAGTGTAAAAAAAATATTTATATGCGTTTTTCATAAGCATAATATTAAAATATTATGTATGATAAAATGGTTAGATAAATATGGTTAGTAAAAAATATTAAGTACTTATTTTTTATTTCAAATTTTAGTAAAATATTTAAATGTGTCTAGTGAAAATTGTGATTTCACTATTGTATTATGGTTACCTTAATCTATAAATAAGTAATAAGGTAATTATTGTTAATGCTCACGTCTCTTAGTACTATGTTAATACATGTAAATTTAGTAAAAAAGCAATCATTGAATAAAGAACTATTTTCTATTATGTATAAATATCAACAGTAATAATTCTAAGTAAACTGAAGTAATTATAGTGACAAAAGCGAAATACACTACGGACAACAGCAGACTGTAAATCAAAATAGAATAATCTAGATTCTGTTCCAAGTACGATTAAATTCGTCCTAAAAAACTTTTACTATTTTCAGTTTTTATTTCTATTTATTTGAAATATTTTTCTGCAAATCAACAAAGTTCTAAAAATATTTAACGTATTTTGCAAAACAATTTTGATACACTAATCGACCGGAATTGCCCTTAGTATGTTAGTGGAAGCTTTTTGAGTGTTTGGTATGGTATCAATACAATGCTTTGTCATTGTCACTTTTAGTTTGAGGAACAGTTAGCAATGGAACTGCAAAAAATCTATAAAAGATCTATAAAAATTATACAATTTTGAAGAAAATTCCCTCACAATGATGGCTTTTAGTGATGTTGCATTATTGTGCAATAAAAATCAACTATTAGCTTCTCGATATTGTAGCCCAACTCTTTACAGATAGTATTTTGCACTTATTACTGATATTCTGGGCCGAATTTTTTCTAAAGAATTATATTTTTATGGAACCAAATATTTGGAATCATCTTTATTGTGTTATTCTGAAAAGGTTATGGTTTCTTAGAAGTCAGAATCTGCATTAAGAAACAAAAATTTGATTTTGCTAAATACTAATCGTTCTGGTCCTAACATATGTTGATTAGATGTGACCCTGAAAAAAGTGACGTGAGTAAATTGGATGCCCTTGAATGATAAATATTTAAATAAAAATATGGTTCAATAAATGAAATTTGATGATACCGATTGAATAATGAGTTGATGAGCTTGTTTAAGAATATTAGGATAAGTACACATTCTTGGAAATATTACATAAAACAAATTATTTAAATTGAGGTAGACAGAGACATTTTGTCGATAATGTTACAGCTAATATAAACATGAAAAGTTAGATGATGATTGCGGTGAATAAGAATGAGTGTAGGTCAATGCTTATGCAGTCTACACAATGAACCTTAATAAGAGTAAATAATAATTTTTTTTAACTAAAGAACCATGTAAGCAAATGTAAATTGCTGTAAAATAAGTATTGGAAAAATAAAAAATAAATAAAATTTTTTTTTACATTTCAGGTTTTGTATTTACAGAAAATAATAAACAAAATTCAAAATTATAATTTTTGATTAAATATTGATAATTTTTCCCTTGTGTAATTAATTTAAATTTCTAAATAAATTATAAAAATTCATATATTAACTGAATAATGTTTATTCTACTTAAGTAATTTAGACGATAACAAAGCATCTTCAAATCTTATTTAAAAGACATCTCCACTGTATCTTCTGCCCTCGTATTATAACATACTGTGAATAATAAACTAGATTGAAATTACTGCTGAAAATAGGAGAAAGAAATGGATGTGGATCAATGAAACGTTCAGAAAAAGTTAAAAGAACATTACTAAACAATCGTTGCGGTGGAATCGTTTTCCATGAGCAGGGCAAAGTATTGGAAGACTAAGCATATCACTTGGCATCATTCAACAGAGATCGAAGGTTGAGTCGCTTGTATTCGCTTGATATGAAATTCGAACCTTAGTACAAAATGACGTTACTTGGTGGAAGGAAATTCTTGTTGCCTTATGCTTTAAATAACATAATATAATATTAATTAAATAATATTTAATTTAAATAATATTTATTTTAAATTAAAAAAATTCTATTCTTGAGTAGAAATTTAATTTGAAAATTTTATTTTTAAATTTAAGTGAAATTCTAAAAAAGTTGTAATGAAAACCAGTAATTCAGAATGTTTCTTTCTTCTTTTTATAAGAATATCAGTCTTTCACAAAGATGTTTTTGTTTTCATGGAAGCAGGCGGTTAGGGTTTTACATATGACCTGCTAGTTTTAAAATCACACAGTTGGAAATAAATTTCTTTTTTAGCAGCTTTGTTCTGGCATTTTTCGGCTTTGTTTTAAGCTCTTCTGGGTTGGTTGTTCATATCGCATTTCAAGATAAATGTGCGGCAAATGGGGAAGCGCATTTCAACATAATGCATATTATACGCTACTCTAGCTTAACCTTGCTGAGTAAGGTTAAAAAGCTAAGGATAATTCGTGCTTAACGTTCAAAAGTCAACAAGATACTTAACAAATTAATTTGCACTGTTTTTATTTCATTAAAAATGTATAATTGAATTTTAAATTAAAGTTTCGCTTGAAATTAAAATGGCTGCATATAAGAATTAATATGTTAGATTAATAAAAGAATTTATGCAGCTAATATTATAATAGATATGGCATCGATTAAGTAACTATAACTGAACTTTTAAATAATAAATTAATTGATTATGGATTTTTGTTAGAATATTTGAATTTAATTTACTCTTTTATTTCTACTCTATTCAGAATTTAGACAAATTAAGTAGAGAGAATAACACTCTAATTTGTTTTTTTTTTAAATTATATGGTTATTTAAATAATACTAATAAATGTATAGCATGACTCAATTTTATTAAATCTAAATAAAACAACTGTTTATATTTAGTTAAAAAAAATAATATCTTAAGTTTTTATAAGCTATAATAAAATAGAAAAATTAAAAAAAAATCAAAATATAGATAACGAATGATTAACTTTAATCACTTTTATGGGGAGTCATGCCTAAATGACGGCTTAAACAGAGATATCAATGAATTTAATTAAAGTGGCTAAAATTTAAAATTCAATTACATCAAATAAATTCTGAGAATGTGCAATATTACTACCTCAATTGACACTCCCATTCAAGTGCCAAAAAATCTCATATGTGTTGTTGTTACTAAAACTACAATTTTCATAAGTTCTATGTCACAGTTGGCACTTTTACCTGCTGCCACTTGGAAGGCGTCCAATAAACACTTTTGCAAAACACGTAGTAGTTTGCTGCAATCAAGAACTACAGACAAATGCAGTTTTAATTTGTCACTAAAGCAACAACCGGAAACAGGAAAATATATGTGTGCAGGCTTTATTGTTTTTGCTTGTATAAGATCAATTTATCTAAGCTTGATTGAGTTGAATTGAAGCTAATATTGCTTTGAGGAAATAATTGCGGTTTAAATTTATTCACTTGTACTTTCAAAATAAATTGAATGAAATTACCTAGTAATTGAACAAAAAGTGTATATTTCACTTCAATCAATAAACTTATTTTTAAATAAATTAAATTAATTATTATGAGTTATAATATAATAATATTATTTATTTATGTTTTTATAAAAATTTGCATATATTGCTTAATAAATTTATTGAATTATAATGCTCTTAAGCAAATTTTAACCTATCACTTGGTGTGTACATTTTTAATAAATTCTTTATAAATGGACATAAAATGTGAAATAAACTTGTCCAAAGAAATATGCAGATTTAAAAATGCATATAAAGCATTATAACTTTCAAACATTAACTTCCATTTTTTGTTTATTTATGAGGATTGTACTTCTTGTTCTTCTCTGCAGAGTGAATGCAGTTCAAGTACAAAAGTCTACTTAAATAATTTTTAAATGCCATACTTCACCTACACATTCCCATCCAAATATGCACAGTTGCACGCTGGAAGTACTAACTCAAATTCATAAAAGTGAACACTAAAATTTTACATATTTCATATGCACATTTTTGCATTTCTTTCTGTTTTATTTTATTTACTTTTTTGTACTTTTAAGATAGTAGTAAAATAAACTAGAAAGGGCATTATTTGCAGTTTTGAAATGTTTTTTGTTCATAAAATTTTCCACACACGTTTTTTTATTTTATAGTTGGCTCTCTTGACGCTGTCTAACAGTCGTAAACAGTTTTTGAAAATCAACATCATCATGAACATGTGACTGAGGCGCCGTGGGGTCAAGGTGTTGTCAGAGTTGAATTTCCGTAGAATTTTTATTTTCTTATTTATTTTCAGTTTTTCAGAGAGCAATATATAAATTTAGTTTAAAATTTTAATATTTAAGATTTTTGCTTAAGTGTAATCTTAATACGAAATGTGTACACCAGTGCGTATGAGAGTTTTTTTCAGCGTGATTTAATCGAATTAAATAATTAATGATAAATTCAAAAGTGTTATTATATATAATAAAAAATATTATATATATACGTAATAAACTCTTAATCAATATGACAGAAATAAAATCCTGAACATAATATTAAATTAATATAGGTTTAGATAAAGCTATAGTATATATATATCTCTATATATACGTCAAAAATTAATTGTGCATAATTAAACCAAAATCTTTTAAGTGCAACTACAATTTGTTTGTGATTTTTTTTGTAATAAAAAAAAAAAATTAACCAAATTCAAAGTAACAGGACCTAATAAAAACATCTAAATTAAAATTACGTTTAGTTGTTAGATTACTTTTGTGGTATATTTGTAACAAAATTAGAACATGAAAAATTCCAGCCAAACCACCGTCCGCTGATATATATTATATTAATATTTCATTTGCAAACACATATTTCTAAATCTATATATTTAATTTTATATAGAATAAAAACCATATTCAGTGAGAATTAAAAGTAAAGAATATGTGTCGATTTAGCAGTTCAACAGCCTTTTGGCTGTTGTAAAAATGAAGATTCAAAAAATTGCTGTCATGTCCTATACGTAAGATAATTTTTTACTGCATAATCAAGTTAAACGTTAATGTGTTAACCACAACTATATTTTTTTTTACTCAAATGTTATATTAACAAATGGATTTCCAGCTACAACAACTTTGTAATAAAAGTTAAAAAAAAGTTCAACACTAAATTATAGTAAACAAAAAACTGAAATGTGATAAATGTAATATTAAATGCTTGTACTTACTTAGAACCAAAACATTTTAGTGCGATTCTTTGTCAATCACTGACTGAATCAGTATATTTATTTAGAACAAAAAAAATAATTTATATAGTAAATTAATAGTTATCAATAAGTATTAAAAACTGAATAATAAATGATTAAAGGCCATCAACACTATAGAAAAAATTAATTAAGTCACAAACATAATATAATGTAATTATTTCAAAGTGACTTTATTTATATTTCCTTGTTTTTATATTTTATATTAATAAAATTGTAAAAATAAGCAGTTAAAAGAGGCGCTACTTGCATTCAATTTTATAAAAAAAAATATATAAGGTGCTAGATAACTGTACTAGAAAACAGATTATAATATTAGAAGAAGAAAAAAGAAGTGAAAAGAAAATTAAACATTAAAATATGCTAGTGAATGCACTAAAAAGTGAAATAAAACCAAGAAAATATTTGTGTAGAAAATTTTGCATAAAAGTTTTCATATACTCTTAAAGAAACTTAAATATTTGTAAAAAGCCGTTATAACCTATAATTAATATACACTACGTTCTTGCTCCTATCTTGGATAAATATGGAAATTCAAGTATTTAAGCGTTTACTGAAATTACTGGAATGCCTTTTCAACCGGAAGTCTTTCACAATATGTTGGTTGAGATTTTCTCAACTACTTTTTAAGAGGTAGTTTTAGCGACTTTCAGTCCAACACTGTAGCCTTTGATGTTTTCCACTTACCCCAAAAAAATTCAATATCGAAAACATTTTAATTATTTTTTTTAATTTACCTGTCGTGATTGTATTTTTGAGTGCAAATACTCTTTTTTATTATTTTGGTTTCTTATAAATAAAATAAAACAACAAAATAAAAAAAAAATCAAGAAAAATAAATGAAATTCTTAAAAGATTTTTAGCATTATAATGAAGTGATTACCACCAAAACTATAAGATAAGTTTTAACAAAAAAGTATTATATTACAACCGTGACTTTCTTTTTTTTTTTAAATATTATTTGAAATATCTTTAGTAAGTTTTCGTTGAAATTATTTTTAGATAAACGTTACTAATGGCTTTTTACCTGTTTAATTTTTTGCTATTAATGAACTGAAAACAAAATCCTTGAAGACATTAACAAAATAATGCAAGTTAGCATTATTTTGCATTTTATAAATAAAAAGAGTGAATGTTTCCCTTATCCAATGTAAAAAGCATATCATTTAAAAATTTTTTATATTGATATTGAAAGTAAGTTTTAAAATGTCTTAAAGTCATTCTGCTGTGTTATCAATGAAATCTTATTTAATGAAAAAATAATTAATAAAAAAGTTACACAAATGCAAAATTTCATTACGCTATAGATAATGTATTTAAATATTTATATAAATTTTATCCGAAGTATCTGCCAATTAAATTCATTTGTAATTTAAGATGATTTAATATTAAAAATAAGTTTATTAATGAAAAAAAAAACACAACTAAGATAATGTAAATGTAAGACACTGTAAAAAAAAGTAACGATATTCCAACTTATAAGTGTTGTAGAACTTAAGTTGGTAGCTAGTAGCTACCATAAGAATTGGCACTGCATTGTAAATTTACCACTTAGAGCTACTATGAGTAGAGAGCTGTGTGGGTCAGTTACCAATATTCAGTTGAAGAGTCCTTAGCAGTTCATTTTGTTCGTTTGGTGCATACACTCGTAAGCTGAAAGCAGCTGGAAACATCAAATGCCAACATTTCGCAAGTTGTTGAAGTAAAAGTAAAATAAATAGCAAAATAGTATACAATGTATAATCAAACAAAAGTAGATAAATGAACTGCACACAAAACTGGTTGAAATCATGAAGAAGACGTTGATAAACTATACATAAACATAACAAAGCCACTGTTGAGTAGAGCCAAGCAGCAGTAAACAAGTCTTTGGACTGTCAGTACACAACGCTTCGTCAAATCCTTAAGGATAGCATAAACTTTCAGTCAGTGTGAGTTTACCACGGGTAACGCCATGGTTGGATAGTTTCTTGTATACTTTAATTTAGCCACAACTTGAAAGTTTGCAAAGTAGGAACGAGCATTGCACCGACAGATAAACTTCAGCATTGCCATTTTTCATTGCGATTAAAGTTTTATGCTGCGCATGCAACTGCGGCGGTAACTTGAGAATAACCTTAGCGAAAAAAGTGAAACTCCCCCTCAAATGCTGACGTTTAAAATAAACATTAAGTTTTCGAAAAGACGATTTACTTGTGGTTAGTTTATTTTAAACGGAAGCAGCAACTTAAGATAGCTCCTGGTTAAAAGCAATTCATAAACGTGGAAAATTATACTGCTTTCGCTCATTTGAGATTTCTAACAAAAGGAAATTTATATAAATTTTTTAAATTGCTCTACATAAGTTCCTATGTTTCATAGTTCCTAGATTTTAGGAAAAGTATTTATTGCGGTAAGAGTTAAGAAGTTACCAATTATCTACTCAATGCAAAACTATCTTCAACACTTATAAATTGCTAAAGTAATAAGTCTTAAATTAAAATTTAATTACTATTTCCGACTGTTGTGGTACTTAAAAAGAAATTGCATTAAGGCAAGTTTTTGAGTTAATTTGTTAAAATATTAGTAGGGAAAATATGCTTAATTTTAAGTTAAGGAATCATTCTAATTAAAATAGAATATATATGAATTACAGTGGACTGAGAAAGTTGACAGCATTAAGAAAGTAAGGGCAGTATACACTGAGGAATAGAATATAGGAGAAGTGCGAATAAACTAGATTAAAAGCAGCATAAGAATTAACGTGTTTCTAAACCATGAAAGAGTTGTACAGGGAAATAGAAGTGATCGAGAGGAGGGGAAGGTAAATTGAGACAGAGAGAGAGAGAGGTAGAAAGTAAAAAAAAAGAGATGATAATGGAGGGGAAGAGAGGGTGGGAGATAAAGACACGGTTGCCACTTATGGTACTTTAGTACCAAAATTGGTACTTTTTTTTCCGTTTGGTACTCTGGTACTCATGTTCAAAAACTGGTACATTTTCGGCGACCCAACTTTATTGTGGATATTGTATTGTTATATACTTTTTGTACATTTTATATAAATTGTATTTTCTTATAAAAAGACAATAAAAAAATTTTGGACCTTTTTTTACAGAAATGGTACCTTTTTAAACCAATTTTGGTACAGAAAAAAATTTTCAAGTGGCAACCGTGGATAAAGATAGTGGTAAAAAGAGGAACAGAGAGTGAAAGTTAGAGAGAGAAGAGAAGGGAGGGTGAACATACACAAACTCAGTAAAAGACAATTAGATTTTAGTATGAAAGTCTTTATCTCTCAAAATGTCTAAAAAGGCAAGTTAAAAAAGAGCATGACATGAGAAGAAATAATAAGAAGAAATACTTTATTAGATGGAAGATAAAAGTTGGATGCTTTTAGAGTCCTCAAATACGTTAAAGTGAATAAATTTCTTTGCCTTGGTGTTTCCAACCAGCTTACGTGGTAATATAACAGACAGTTTTGCAAAATGCTATAAGCATGGTCACAAAAAAATTGCATCTGGCGGAGAAATGAAAATGAATACTGAAAAAAATGTATACAACAATGGAAGACCAATGATTCCCTAAAAGAACTATGCACGTATTGGAAGAACTTTACAGATATTCAAAAAAACTGAACAAGTTGTCGAATATTGTGAAGAAATATTGATGGAGTTTATTTGAAATAAAATTTAGAGAAACAAGATATTCGAATTATAGCAAAAACTAGAATAATATTATATGAGATGGTTTGAGTGCAGCGTTGATAGTTGGAACCGCCATCTGCTGGTGTATATAAAGCATGGAGTTAATGTTAATGTAACTATCTAATATAAAGAAGTATTTAAAAATGTTCTGAACCGGTGGGAAATCAACGAATTTGGTGGAGTGTGTACATTGTGACCGAAAAGTTTTCGGAAATTCTCATTTAAAATTCGCGCGCTGTATATTTTTCGATATTTTAAGTTTATGTAGTTTGGCAGCACTAAGGACAATTACTATGCCAAAAATGAGCGCGATCTGTCAGACAGTTCGTTTACGGCAGCTGTTGAAACCAGTTCACCTCAGTAGTGCGTTGCGAAAAAAACAATGGAAAAAAATATTGAACAAAGAGTTTGCATCAAATTTTGTTTTTCGAACGAAATTTCGTGTGCAGAATCGTTGCGAATGCTACAAAAGGCTTATGGGGAATCAGTTTTATCGAAAACTCAAGTTTATGAGTGGTACAAAGCCTTTCAGGACTGTCGTACGACCGTCGAAGACATGCCGCGTTCTGGACGACCTTCGACCTCTACCACCGACGAAAACATTGAAAAGGCAAAGGAAATCGTGTTCAAAAATCCTCATGTGAGTGTTAGAGAGATAGCACGAGAGCTAGGCATCGGTCGTGAGATGGCTCGTTTGATTTTGGTGGACAATTTGTGTATGCGACGTGTCAACGCCCGGCTTGTTCCGATTCACCTCAATTTGTTCAACATTATCAACGATTTTAAGGCCAAACATTCAATAAATACCATCGAACAGCCACCGTATTCACCTGATCTTGCACCGTGTGACTTTTTCCTGTTTCCCAACCTCAAATTACCACTCAGAGGAACGCGTTTTGAATCCATAGAAGACGTAAAACAGAATTCGCAGAGGGAACTCAAAGCCATACCGGAAAGCGCCTATAAAAATGTTTTTGATGATTGAAAGAAACGTTGGCATTTGTGTATCGCTTTCTAATGGGCTATTTTGAAGGAGATAAAATAAATATTGATGAAGATTAAGAATTTTGCGTTTTATTTAAAATTTCCGGAAACTTTTCGGTCACAATGTATATTAATAACATACTGTATGATCACACAAAGCAGCTGCAAATCAACATTGACTGAGAGATAATATTTATATAACAATTTGATTTCACACTTGTTTTTCCGGTCACCACTTGTAAATCGATCGACTTCCCTGTTAAGCACATAATGTAGGCCAAGATTTAGCACTTAAAATATTAGATTATTGTTTTACTTAAAAAAGGTATTCTTCAAGAATAATTTAACTATTTTTAACTAACTGAATATTCATTTCATATAAAATACTAGAGATTTGATTTTTTTAAAAATATATACAATATAATATATAATAATATATAATAATATAAAATAATAATAAAATTACTAAACAATTTAACAATTGAAAATAAAAATATAATTAATTAATTCAATTATACTACAACTGGTTTATGAGTTCGTTCTAATATACATACAGCAAGTGGATTTGTTAATAAAACTTTAACAGCAAATTAACAAAACTCCAGAAAAATGTGCGAACATAAAAATCAAGTACAGCTTCGGGTCAGTTGGTTAAGGCGCGCTGACTCTGAGTTTCAAATTTGGCAGGACACGACTTCAATAAAATACAAGAATTATTTCCAAGACCACTGATGATGAGTATTCTACAATACTCGAAACAGCTGTATGGTCAGTCAAAATAATGATATATTAATAATGATATTAATAGTATATATAATATATTATAATATATAGTTTAAGATTACACAGTTTTATATCATGTATCATATGATTCTTGTGTGATTCTCTCGGAGCGTTAATTTGAATTTTGGATTGAACCTAGAAAGTAATTGATTTAACACTTCGTTAAAAATCTCTTTAAAATACAGAAATAATTTTTTATTGTTTTAATTTCAAAATCTTTTTCTTGATTTGCAAAAAAACTTATAATGTTTTAATTTCTAAATAAAAAACGTAAACTGCAACAAGAATAACCTCTGTGTTATTATAGCAATTTGCGACTTTCTTTTCTGTTTTCATCTGACATTGTAGTAAAAATGCTTAAATAATTTGCTTTCTCTACTTTTTGTTAGCAAATTTGTACTGAGCACATAAAATTTAGCACCTGAAATAATAATGAGACAAAAAATGAGAAAATAAACTACAATTGTTTGCGAAATGCAACAGAACATATACATTACGTATGCACATATATTTACGAGTATGTATACGGGTTTGTGTGTTAATGTGTATGTGTGCAGTACGTTCTGCAAATTCACTTATTTAAGTGGCTTTGTTTTTGTTTACTGTTTTTGGCGCCGCACGTTGTTAATTTGATCACCGCCTAGCTTCCGGCCGACATGATGACAATATACCACAGTACAAAACAAACAAAAACATATGTATGTATGGAACGAAACAAAAAAGAGCATCCAACAACAGTAGAAATAATTGCAACCTGCTGTTGCAGTGCATTTCTTTTCCATTGGTAGATGTTGATCAGTACATAAGTATGCTACTTAATTTAAAATTGTTTTTGTTGTTTTCGTTGTTTTCGTTTTTAGTGCTACTATTTTCTTATTTTCTTAGTGGCAATGTTGTCACTTAAATATAGCAAAAAAAAACTTTAATGTTTAAATTTTTTTTATGTTACTGCTGTTGTTTTGCTTATATTTTTTCATAGCTTGTCCATGGTAAATGGAAAAATGTTCAACATTCTGACGTGTGTATGTAAGTGAACAGAATGTGGAATGTGGAAAACGGGCCACTTTACTCTTAACGTATTTTTTTTTGTACGATTAATTAACTCGGTTTGTTGAGATTACTTTGTTCTATGTACCACATCCTTTTTATATAATTTTTTTTGCGGTTTTATTTTAATTAAAAACTACTTTATTGTGGCTTTTAAAAGGGTTTAAATTTAAAATTCATTTTTACAAAATAATTAAAATTGTTTAAGTTTACACGTGAATGCTAAAAAGGTGTCAGGCTTTTTTAATTACGAAACGGAAAACGAAACGGAATTCGTTGACAGAATTTAAATGAATTGTTTCAAATGTGTGTGCATTTCAATTTTGATAGATTAATTTTTGCCTTTTGTGTTTCGGGTTAAAGTTAAAGTTAAACAGCTAAAAATAAACTTAATACCAGCAAAAACCGAAAGGTTTTACACAAAGTGTAAACTTAATTTATATTCTCAGCTGAAGAATAACAAAAACTTTTGGGATTTGAAGCATACTTGTTGGTCAGTTGAAGAAGCACATCAATCAAAACTGCATATAACTGTGTCTAGTGTTGTTAGTGTGGCGCTACCAAAACATTCAACTATTTAGACTTACATATTGGTTTATATTTGTAGCAAAAAAAAAAACAAAAATGGTAAAAGAAAAATTTCTCACATCAATCAGGTATGGCAGATCTCATAGATATACTAGACATTCATAAAACAAAACAGAAAACCATTTGTGGAGTATTACACTGAAGTTAATGTAAACAGAATGCTAAAGTGTTTCGAAATGCTGAAGGAAATCACTTCTGCAGGCATTTTCATTTCACCCCCTTTTCTTTGCTATTTATATTGTTTTTTACTTTTGTATCTGGAGTACGGATACTGAAGTGAAAAAATGTTTTCCCTTTTTCTAGTGATGGGAATTAAAATTTATTGAGCGGATTAGTTTGAAATTAATGTACCACAGGGATCTACGCATTTTTGTAGTGTACGGATACCTAGAATCTTATTTGTTTGTGTACATACTTATATGATAATAAAAAATAAAGGTAAATAAATGGCAGAAAGAGAGGTAATAAACGATTGAATATGCAATAAATAAGTGTAATCCCATAAATGTGTGTCATTAAACTAAAAAATGTTTACTTAATAGATATAAGGGTTAAAATGAGAACTGGGATGTAATGAAATTTTTGACTTACAGGTATTTGTTTACAAAAGAAATTACTTATTTTCAATAAAATCAACATTTAGGTTTAATTAATTAAGCATTGTATAGTACAATATATTTCGAAAGTAGTTGCAACATAGGTCAACGTTATTTTTATTCTTAATATTTGTAGATAATACTTATATATTGTTTCTATATATTATTATTTTCAAAACAAATGTAAGACTACTGGTGTCTTTAATAATAATATATAAAATATAGTTAAAAAAAATACATTACAATGTAAAATTCATTTTTAGTTTACATTTAACTGTTTTGTACAATTACCAACAGTCGTATTATCTTAACATATCAAAATAATTTCTTCTCATTACAAATATAGGAAAATCATATTATAAGTTGATGAACGTAACATTACCAAACATTACAATTTCGTAATAACCTTTCATAATGCCATTTGCAGTGTCAATTGCCTATTCTGACACTAATACTAACATACACATATGCAAATATATACACACAATAGTAGCAATTTTAAATAATAAGCTTTTAACATAAACAATACCGCCTGCAACAAAAAATGTTAACAAGAATAACAGAAAAACTTTTACAGCAATAATTTCCATTTTACAACGAGTTGTCATAATTATTAGATTATGTTACAACAACAACCACATATACTAACAGATATACTAAGAACATTCAGTTGTTGATAACAAAAACAACAGCACAAAATAGACACTAACAACTAAAAACAATTACAACTGCAACAAACAAGAAACTTGTTATGATATTGTTTAGAAGTACAACTGCCACTGAAGCAGCTTTAGTAACATCAAAAATCAAGACAAAAAATCTTATGAGTTGGCAACGCTATTTTGTGTTCACTTGATTGACAATAACAAAATCTGTACTTGTTACTTGTCACTTTAATAGATTCTACTAAATTTAACATGTGCCGGTCATGTAATGTTACTACTGTAATGTTAAAATATGAAGTTGTTGTAATTTGAACAAGATGTAGGGATTAATTTTCATAACAAAACTTGTCAAAATGTTAGCAGTTGTAGTACTTAGAATGTAAGACTCAGTGTCTGCAGAAGACAAGTATTTTGTAATTGGAAAAACAATAGCCGCATAATAGAAACTAATTTATTGTTACTAAAATATATTTAATAAAATTAATTAATTAAAAAAAATTATTGTTTGCATGTATATCAAATTAAGTTAATTTTAATATTATAGCTAACAAAGTAAAATTGCATAATGTAATACCTTTGTAAGGCAAAAATAAATATTGTTTATAATTTATAATAATTTTGCAACATTTTGTTTCCTTAAAGTGTGGAAATAATATTTCCTAATGCTATTTTTTCAGTTCTATGTCTGTAAATTGATTGTTATACCCTTGTACAATATATTAACACTCTAAACAAGACTTTATTTGTACTCTGAAACCTCATGTCACCACTCACACACTTTTAAAACTTGAGATAGGCTTCGCCGTTGGGTTGTATTTTTCTCCAATACTGATACTTCTTTATTTAATGTTGCTTGCTTTTTACTACTACTTCCTAACTATTTTAGACGTATCCATTGATGTTTTATTGTTATTACTAAATCAATTTCTTGTCACATTTTTAGTAGCTAATTTAATAACAAATATAACTTTTCTTGCTCCATATATTTTTTGAAACAGACAGTCATGAGTTTCCTGATGACGACTTTAGACTAAAGCTTTAATATCGATAAAATAAAAATTAATGTGGTTTTTTTTTCAAATTTTTATTTTTAACAACAATAAAAAGTTTGACCAATTAGTCTGTAAAAACACTTTATTAAAATCGTTTGGTTATAAAATATTAAATATTATAATTTTATACAATTTTTTTCTTTTAATTGGCTGCCATTATTATCAACTTGCAAGTCAGATACCAGATATATTGGTAAAGTTTTGAGAAGAAATTATGCTCTGTTACAGAATAGATTAGAGGTGTACTGCATTCTGTAGATTTAAAAATCTTCTGACTATATAATTATTTGATTTTCAATAATTGCCAGCTGTCGAAATTTGTTAAATCACTAATAAAATGATTTATAACTAATCTTGAGACATATATTTTAATTGAGATTAGAGTTATTGAGATTGGATTTTGGTATTGTGCACCTACTGCTTAACAGTGACTAAAGATTAAATCAGATTGTTTATTTATCGAAGGTCATGTTATTCTACTCTAGTGAAGCTAAAATCTGTTAAAAAAGTTTTATTGAATTAACTTTTATGGGTTTTGTTCTCAATTTAATTTTGTTCAATTTATTATTGTGTTTTATTTCATATCATTTAATATACTTCATTTTTGTTTAAATTTTTGATTAGAGAATTTTCATTTTTAAATAAATGGAAGATTTGTTAGTATAACTAAAATAACTACTAAAAGTATAGTTGAGAAGAATCTAAACCCGTTTATTATATTATAAAATTGTACAAGAAATTATGTTAAAGCTATATATTTTTAAAGTCTTAGTAATATTTGTCTATATAGGTTATTCTCAAAGTTCAAATCTTCTATTTCTATTTGCTGCAATTTAATAAATTAACATTTTCTCTTAATTAAAAATGCAGACACCATCGATATAAAGGCGATATTGCACTTTTAATTCACTTAATATACTTGGATTATAAAAACAAATCGCTTGGTAGTCTTAGTTGGAAAATTTTTGCAAGGAAGCAAATAAAATTTTTATTGAGAAGCAAAGAAGCACAAGGAAGCTAAGACCAGTAACAATATCTAAAGCGCAAACAACAAATCTCAGTACGAAATCCTTAGATGGTACTGTGTACACAGGACATGTTCTATGGCAATCATTTGTGTTATGGAATAGTGAAAGCAGAGTATAACCAACACTGGAGACCAACACATGCTCCGGCACGTTTTCACAAAGGTGCATACACAAAAAACCAAGAAGAAAATAATAACAAAATAATATTGCACAAGGTACGACAAAAGTTTTCGTAACAAAGTAATTTATTTAATTTTAATTTAATTTGTTTTTTTTTTCAACAAATTGGCAACAGTTGCTCTGAAACTATGAGTAAGCGTAGATCCTTGCGACAAGGTCTCTGCTACCATCACTAACGCTACTACTGCCGCTGCTTCGTACTGTAGACATAGTTGCTAACACTTTTACAACGTTTTTAATTTAATTACGTTTATGCTGTAAGTTTGGATTTGCGTTAAATTGAAGTTGACAGTCTGCAAGTACGTAATTGTTAAAAATTATTTTCAAACATATTTGAAACTGTGATTGTGAATACCTAGCTTTGCTGAGCTTATTTCAAATATTGCTTGTTTTATTTTTTGCATGAATAAGCTTTCTCATCATAATTTCAAATTAATGCAAACTGTTACAAATTATTGGCCTACAATCAGTGTTAATTTACATATAAAACAATTCACTCTTTAATATGTATGAAATATAACAACTCAGAAAA
>NC_051847.1:171621104-171625752 GCF_002237135.1 Teleopsis dalmanni
TACATTAAGACTGAAAAGTTTTCGGAAATTCTCATTTAAAATTCGCGCGCTGTATATTTTTCGATATTTTAAGTTTATGTAGTTTGGCAGCACTGTCCTTAATTACTATGCCAAAAATGAGCGCGATCTGTCAGACAGTTCGTTTACGGCAGCTGTTGAAACCAGTTCCCCTCAGTAGTGCGTTGCGAAATGTCTTCGACGGTCGTACGACCGTCCTGAAAGGCTTTGTACCACTCATAAACTTGAGTTTTCGATAAAACTGATTCCCCATAAGCCTTTTGTAGCATTCGCAACGATTCTGCACACGAAATTTCGTTCGAAACACAAAATTTGATGCAAACTCTTTGTCCAATATTTTTTTCCATTGTTTTTTTCGCAACGCACTACTGAGGTGAACTGGTTTCAACAGCTGCCGTAAACGAACTGTCTGACAGATCGCGCTCATTTTGGCATAGTAATTAATTGTCCTTAATTGCTGCCGAACTACATAAACTTAAAATATCGAAAAATATACAGCGCGCGAATTTTAAATGAGAATTTCCGAAAACTTTTCGGTCTTAATGTATAACGAAATTATTAAAAAAAGAGATTAAACTTTTTAATCTTTTAAAATAGATTAAACCCTAACATGGTTTTAATTCTTCTAATTTAGTTTCCATATGTTTTATAATTCTTATTAAAACTGTAAAGTGCATTCTGATAACAGTATTGAAAGAAGGCTATATACATTCCTAACCGAAAATTCGGTGAGGTGAACAGTCTTCTTCTCTCTAAAGTTGAAAAAATGTAGATTAGTTACTGAAAAAGATACCCCGAACATCAGAAATGAATGCACGTCAAAAAGTGTTTCAATATATGTCCAAATTTCGGCTGCCACTTGATGTAACAAAGGTTATGCATTAAAAATGAATAGTTCTATATGGTAAAAAGTCAAACAGCGAATTTCAGGTACATTACTGGTTGTGGAAATAGTTTGCATACTTCTCACATAGCTGGAAAGTCTTTTTGATTTTAAGTTCAAAATAATTTATATACTATTAAGTGTAGCAAGTAAGTGTTCCAATGGTAGTATGCGTAGTATTCAATTACATTCTAGTATAATCCTCCTTTGTCAACTTGAATTATAACTTATTTTTCTTTCAAAAGAGAGGTACCAATCATATTTGCATTTAGAGCAAATCCACTTTGTTGGAGAGACAGAATAACAGAGACTCATAATCGCATGTTTTTTTTTGTTGTCAAACCAGAGAAGCTTCTAACCAAGATTTGAAGAAAAATTCCGATGCTGTATGAAATATAAATTTTAAAGTTATAAGTACAGCAAACTGTACTTATAATCAAAGTTATTCTTGTATTCGGTGGAATAGATATATGAGTGGTACTTAGATATCATGGATGTTTTATTTTTTATTATTACAAAGTATAATTTTACATTGCAACCTGTGATATGTATGAGATAATCTAGAGTCATTATCTTTTACATTATCTTTTAAGTTAAAGGTCAAACTATTCTGTTTGATCTGCAATTAGTATTGCTCCCATAGAAAAATTCCGCCAATTTGTGTATAAAACCTTTTTCACGTATTTATTATAAGCATTGTTTCATTTCTCTGCTTAATGCTAAGGCGATCTCGTAAATTGGAGAGTACCTATTTTTACTCGTTCTGTGGTATTTCACCCGGGAATAGTGCTATTTATCCAAAAATGATCTTAAATGTGAGGCAAAGCCGTCTAATAACTCTGACTCTACTTCGATGTGGTGTTATCATTTTCCTCCATAGCTTCCCTTCACAGCCCTAGTTTTCATGACTCCAGTCATGAAATCTGTGCATAATAACCTTTTTGTGGTTCTTGCAAATACCCTACTCCGTTCATCAGTCTGCCACTCTCTCCTCTCAATCGTCTTCGTACTTTGACTTACTTAAATTGGAATTTCCAAATGTTAAGTATATTTCATTTTACTTTTATCATTGATTACTGGATTTTCAACACTCTTTACAGAATGTTAGCTTATTTATAAAAAAAATTTTTAACAATTCAAAAAAAGTTTTACAAATATTATTAAATTTTAAATTTGGAACTAAAAAAACTATCTTCTGTTTCGTAATCAGAACCAGACTAAAAAAGATGCTAAATGTATAGTTTCAAATAAATTGCTGTTTAAAAATAAGACTTCACTGAAGCAACACAAATGATCTCATTTTGACACAACGACTGAAGCTGTTAATTTTATTGTTCATATTAGAAAATTAATTAGTCAAAATATATCTATGAAATTTTACTAACAATTTTCTTAGTCAGTTTTACTAGACTTAAATCTGCTTTACTATTAATGATAATAACTGATTGCAAATGCAAATTGATAAATTCTTCAAAACAAAGCAATCGCCACCCACTCATTGTGTAATTATTTTGAAGTGCGTAAATTTACTCATCAATTAAATGAATTAAACGTGAAATCTATTTTTAAAATTTAAAAATTTTGGTAGCAAATTAATTGCAATTTTTTTTATTATCTTTTGCTGAAGTTAGCAAATTCTGAAGCTTCAATTAGTTCTAAACAATGTTTTTCAATTAATTTAATAAATTTTGGTGTTTTTTGTTTTAAACAAATTGTTTATTAAAAAAAATGTCGGCACGATTTCCTATCACTCGCACGCTTCTATCAAAAATTCATAAAACGCAAAACTCAGACGCAATGCAGCGCGAAAAAAGCCATAAAAAAGATACGAGATACAAATTGTATCCGTTTGAAAGAGCATAAAATTACGCATACTTAAGATTCATGATCAAGGCCAGCATCAAACTGAAGACAATTAATATTTATTGGCAAAATGCTGTACATCAATTTTTGCATAAAAATAAAAATGTTGTGGTTCCAAGTCTCGCGACAGTAACTTACTTCCTTAAGTTTTTAACAGAAAAAATTAAACCGAATCTCATTATAAACAGAAAGACATAAAATTTTATTACCTTAAAATTTTTAACAAAATAGTTAAATATTTTTTTTTGCAAATTCCATCATGTGATAATATCATAACTGGACAGTTCGATTCTAGTTATAAATTAAAGGTGTTGCTGCTTATTTAATTTGGTTTTGATTTCTTGATCTTGAAAAGAAGTTTGAATAAGGATATAAAATACATGATATTTTATTTTGAGTTGTTCAGATTAAAAATAAACTGAATTGTTGTTGCCCATATCACAAAATGTCTTGCGAATCCTATTAGGTCGCGGTCTGTTGGTGGAGACTTACTTTCTTTTCTCAACCAACTTTATTAAGCCAGCTGATATATGATGGATAAACTAAATAAAATTGTATAAAGTTGACTGCACCCAGTTCTTTCGCAGAAAAAAAACTCCCAAGAAGTCAACCTTTTGTCAGAAAAGAGTCTGACCAAATTGTAATAAGTATTCACTTCTTCTCTGTTCTTATCCCGATAGCTTCTACTGAAGGCACTTAATCTACTCACAGGATCCCTATAGGATAATGATCTATAAAAATGAACGTCAGCAGATGGACACTACTCCTTCTTAAACTTAAGAGAGTATCTGTTCTTTTTTGTCATATTTTAGACCAAAGTTGCTTTGGTAAGTAAACGATATATTCTATCTGCTTCTACAGTAGTATTTTTTCTAACAGGAGTTTCAAAGGAAAAAGCTGTGATATTAATCACAGATTTTATTCTGTTGTTGGCTACCTTGTTTGGTCAAACAGCAAGAAATAATAGCTAAAAATCACCATACGCTTTAGTTCAAGTTTTTAGCTAGTTTTATACTAAAGCAGGTGGTAATATTGGACTCTTACCTCGACCAAAGAACATGAATCTATATTTCTCTCCGCTTTTCACAATGTATATAACTGTCAGCGTATTTTAACTGCATCTTTCAAAGATGACAAGTAAATCACCAGTAAATAAAACACTTACAACAGTACGAGTTCAGATCTATTAGATTGAAACACTTCTATTCACCTTAAATTGAATTTAACATTTTTATGTATTGGTGCAATCTAATGAAGTGCAGTAGAGGAAGATGCGGCAAACTCTTTTGCTATATTTTCATCAATTCTTCTCTATTCAGAAAGCCGATCAAATTTTATTTTATTCATATTAGCTTTTATTTATATATGAAATTTTGCATCTTCCAACCGACTTGAACTTACCAGCTCAAGGTTGGAAGATTTAATTGATGCTTGACTGTCAGTATAATAGCATATAATAAATCGTATATTTTTATGTCGTCTATTGGTGTATTATATAATCCAGAAATTAATGGCTTGCAGTGAAAAACTATGAAATACACATCAACTGGTATGGCTAGATTATCGTGTTTTTAGTGCCATAAGTTTTTATAAGTAATTCAACAAAGAGACTTATATTTTCTTAAATCATTAAAATTGCTTCTGATTCGATCTTTAATGTACTTAAGTTTAAAATCCCATAATAAATATTGCTCGATTAAACTTTTCAAAACTGTGGTCTTACATTTACCGACTCTCTTTAAATATAAAATCTCAATAATGTATCTAGCGGTGGCTTAGGGGTTAGAACGTTTTTAATCATATAATTTGCAGATAATTTACTACAAGGTGAGATGAAAAAACTGCAACCAACTTCAGACTGCTGTCATTTCTAAACCGCTCGTC
>NC_051847.1:171625852-171651515 GCF_002237135.1 Teleopsis dalmanni
TTGAATTTCTAGAACTAAATTGGCATTATAAGAGACCTTGCGTCGTGATTTATGATAAACTGTTTAAAATCAAACTCAGACTTGTGAGCACGAATCAAAAATTTACTGCAATAATTAAAAGTACGGTCAACGTGGCGTATGATGTATGTCATTTTCGGCTTTCGAACATAAATAAGTTTGCATAAATAAAGCTAAGAACTATAAATTTATATTACATACATTTATTTTGTATGTAGTATGTTTTTAAATAATTATTTTTATTAAATAAGATTGTTATCTTGTCATAAGTGTAACAAGTTTATGTGCAGAAACAACTGCAAAGCAAAACCATTATGAGGATATATTAAATCACTTCTAAAGGCTTTTAAGTTTAAAGTTTTTATTTATTTATTTATAAAAACTTATTTTTAACCTTTTTAATTAATATGACATTGTTTTTTTTTGGTATAATATTTTTTGTCTTATGAAGCTCAATATATATTTTTTTGTGTTTTGTTGCTATTTTAGCTTTTTGCCAGTTCTTAAAAGTAGGTTGCATGCGCGATCGGCCAAATTTGGCATTCAATTTGTGTTCTGCGTCTTCTAAAAAATTGTCGTTGTACTTAATTAATAACAGTTAAGGAAGAACCCTGCTCTCGTTTTTGACAGACAAGCTACAACCGTTGAGAGATACACGCAATTTACTCACTAAAAATTTATACTAAAATAAATTCACAGATCAGCTATGCTTCAGCCGAATTTCTTGGTAACATCGCTTTATATCTTAACAACAAATTTTTTTTACCGAGCATAATATATGCACATGCAAATCTCTTTATGTTTGAAGTACGTAACTATATAAGTAATCCGTTTGTGCTTGTGAAGAGTGTTGAAGTTTTCAATGATTTATGTGCGCCGCTATTTCTCAGATAAAAATTGAAATTTGCATATGAATTCGCTAATTTGCTGGTTATTTTAATATATTCACTGAGTAACAGAAAACTAAGTATCTATAAAAAAAGCTATTGAGTTTTTGCAGATGTATTTGCTTTTATCTTTTATGCTTCTTTAGTTTGCAATGACATTTGATAAATCGGAAGTGAATTCATCTGCCAAAATCTAACATAAATATTGACATTAGTAATATAAGAATAAGACTGTTTAAAATTAAAAACGATTTTTTATTTGTTTTTATTTTAATTTACTAAACGTTAATTGGTTTATAAACTTATAATAAAAATTTATTATATGAGCATAATTAAATATTAATAACAAGAGACTGTCTAACTTAATAGGTTCATATTAAATTTTCTGAAGTATGGGAGAAATTTTGAGAAGCAGTTTAACCAGATAAAAAATTTAGTAACTAACACAATCTGCATTTATGTCGATGAAGTTGTTGAAAAATACGAGTATCTTATAAAGTGTATCCATATATCAGCATATGGAAGTGTTTTGATTTACATATTGCAAATTTACATATTTAGCAAATTATCTATTAAGTTTTGTAATTTAAAATTTGAAAATAACATTGTTATATTTTTTACAACTATGTGAGTTATATAAATAAGTACACGATATGTCTTTTACTTACGACAGCCTGACTTTGACTGACTCTCTCTTTATTCAATACACGTGTATTACAACTAATATTTACAGAGTTGTAATTATACTATTTAATTATACAACAAACATAAAACTTCTTGTGTACAAAATTATGTAAAAAATTACTAAAAAGTACTTTGCATGTTATTTTATAATAGCAAAATTAAGAAAATTTTTATTTGAATTGCAATCCTAAACTTTTGACGCTTTGTAATAAAATACATGTAACAATATATAAGTTAATATAATATAATATTTTCCTAAGGTTAATTTTTTCTTGCCGATAATGGCGTGTCTTTTTATGACGAAAGAAACTATTTAAAAGTTAGACGGATTCGAATAGCAAAGAAAGGACAAAGACAAAAATTTTTTTATTTTTAATTTATTGAAATTTGGCTGACCAAATAATATTTTCCTATTAAATTATACATATGTGTAATTTAATTTTTAGTAAAAATGAAACTAACTAATAATAATCAACTTTAATAAATCGATATGTTACTCATAAAACTAACTAATTAAAAATTTAATTGAGTAACCATTAGCAAGAAAAAACATTTTTTTAAATTAAGAATCTCCATACTTGTATGCAAAGGGTTTAGGTTGCACTGAAGTACATAGGGTTACTCATTTTGTGATATAAATTTTAATCCTAAAAAAGTGATCATGTGTGATGTGTGACCTTTTTAAGTGATCATGGTCAAAGGTCGGTGAGCTTTTACCAACGATTTTAAAATCTCGATTGACAACAAACAAGGTTACGTTAAGTTTTTAATTGGACTGGAATGTGTACTACCTTCTACTCCACCCTGGTGAAACGATTAATTTGGTACTCTACAAATTAGATAAACCGACAAGATATGGTCAACATAAAAGGAGTTGTGTTCTATCAAGATAATACCAGGTTAAACACATCTTTGATGATTCGAATTGATGGAATTTGGTTAAAAAGTTTTGATGCATACATCTTACAGTTCAGACGTAGCGTTATCAGACTATCATTTGAATCGGTATTTGCAGAAAAATTGTTCCATCTACGGTTTCTTGACTAAAAATTACTTGGTCAAGTTTTATACTGATAAGCTACACAATTTCTTCACCGAGGAATATATGAAGCTACCCGAAAAATGGTAAGATTTTCTAAATAATAATGGCCAATATATACTTGCTTAAAATTAATTTTCAATAAAGAAAATTTTTGTCAAAAATGTACCAAAAAACAAAGGATTCTTATCAATATCAACTAATAACAGTAAACTTTGGAAAAGTATTACGGACCTATTGCTTGGATATATTTATAGCGTTTGAATAAAATCATGACTTTTGTGGAGGCTGAACAAAAAGCTGTGGTTATAGGATTTATAATTTTCTTCACTTCATAGATGTTCACAATATTTACTTATTCAAAATTGAATAAAAAAATTGAAAATTGAAATCTACAATTGGATCATAATTACTGTTTATATTATTTATTTTAAATTAATGTTAATTAAGCTACACATAATATCGTCATTGTTCTGCCTAAATCGGATAAGTAATAAATGAAAAATTGCCATTAAAGATTATGAAGTTGCTTAAACTTAATATTTTTTGTTAATTTCAAAACATATATGTATATAATATGCATATGTATATAATATTATAATCATATTTTCAATTATATGCACTTACATTTATATGCGTTATTTATAGAAAAGACAGTGCTTTAGTACTACCTATGAAATCTATTATTCTGTTCCTGGAGAGATTCTCCAAAGCTAAATCAAAAAAATTTAATGTTATTGACAAATCTTAAAATATCTTTTGGTTTAAGATCACACATCGCATTGGGTTCAATGAAAACAGTATGGAGGTACTATTATTTTTTCTGTTTAAGAAATTGATTACCATTTTATTCATTCATCGTTTTCAATATGCGGTAGCTGTCATTTTTTGATGACTCAGTGAGTTTTATAATATATACATAATATATAACTGTTAAACTTCATATAAGCATCACTTGGACAATGCGTCAACTTTCTGCATAAACTTTATAACATTTTTAAATAAATTAATAATATTTGTGGTAAAACCTGATTTAAACATTATTTTAATATTAGTTTATATGTAATATATAGTATATTACAATGCCCTTTGCTTTAACACTAAACCTGAATCCATCAAAAACTAATTTGCACTATTTATGCTAGAAAGCGAATTCAGCCAACAGTTTCTATAAAAGTGTGAATACTTATGCGAGTATCTGAATTATAACACTAAATTGTGTACAATTTTCAAAGTGGCACAAAATAAGCGAAACGAGTTTTTTCGGTTTTCACGGTCTAGGTCTAGGGTAAAGTTAGCTCTGAAGTCACAGTTATCAGTGATTGCCTTTGCTTGCAAACCATTCGTATCTTTTCCTTTTCATTAATAATTTGCATAAATTCCAGTTGCTTGCGGAAGTTATTAATACAAATTGGTTGTAAGTCATTTTTCATGTTGAATCAGCTCCGATTTGTGATACTTTGATTTTTTTATGATTATTGTATGGTTGAGTTTAAGAAGAATTTTAAAATAAAGTCTTCACTTAACAGTTTATATTATTAGTTGTTAAAGAAATATACAAAAAATTTGAAGTTTCAGATTTTTCTACAGAAAAAATCAATTATCTCACAAAGAATAGTATAGATTCTTCTTCTCTAGATTCTTAATATATTTAGTATATTTTTTATGATTAATGTTTATATTACAATCTATAAAATAGAATAAATGGTTTTTAAAAGTACTATATAAAATTTACAAAAACCAATTATTTTTATATTGAAAAATTAAAATAATTTATTAATAAAATTTTTTTTCTTATTTTATGATTTGTATTATTTAGATTTCAAACTCAACAGCCTCCAGAAAATCTGCTTAAATAGATCTTCGTTAAATGCGTTAAGTTCATTTCAGAAAAATAATAAACAAAGAAATTATTGAAAAACTGACAGCAAATAAAACATATATTTAGACTGAAAGTCGTATATCTCAGATCTGGGGTCAGTCCTCAAATTCTCGAAGCTTTTAAAATGAACGTTAAGCTACAGCCAAATTATTACCAGCTATGTGACCACTTCGAAAATCATGTGTCCGTACAGTATGATCTGGAATTAAGTACTTCATTTTATAACTATAAAATAAAATAATAATTTTTTTGCTTTCTGAGAACGGTATGTATGATCATGTAAATAAAGAATTAAAAACAGTATCTATCGATTTTTAAATTATTAATTCATATTATTTCAGAGCTCATTGTTTATATCTGAATATTGACTTTATTGTTTCATAAGCAGATTTGACATATTGACAAACCGATATATGGTAATAATATCATTATTTAAATATTGCTTGTAGTATTCATATTAAGAATAAATAATTTTTCAGGGTAACATACCTTTTAAAAATACTTAATTAAATAAAATATCGTCCTAATTTTAAATTAAATTATTACTTAAAATATTATTATCGTTTTATAGTGAAATTCATAAATTTTAAAATTCGCGATATTAATAACGTGAATATAAAAAAAAAAATTAATTATAAAGTATATTAAAAAAAATGAAAAACTAATTGATCATATTTATAATGAAAATCGCATTTGATATAATTATAGAAAATCATTAGCATAAAGAATCTCAGTCAATTTATATATATGTTTTTTAGTGTTTGTATCACTTTAATTTCCTTTTTTTAAATTATAATATATTGATTGTAGATTCAAATTAATTAAGTAAAATAACCAGAATTTTATTTTAAAATCGATAAATCTAATTAATTTTATTTTAGTAGTATATTAAAATTAATTATTCGCATAAATTCCATGAAATTAGAATGGAATAGAATATTTGAATTCATTTAGAAAGAAGTTGAATTGCGTATTTTGACTTCAATTACTATAAATATATATCATTAAAATAAATGCACAAATCACATAAAATAAAATATATATTTTTTAAATAAAATAATTTTTTTAAGAATTATTTACTTTTTTTATAAGTAATTTATTTGTTTTTTAAGTCTTTTGTATAATATATTTTTAACACCTTGAAAAATCATAATATTTTGTCTATTATGAATACTATCTTTTCAATAATATTATCCAGTAATAAAACTAGTATTAATATTATAATAAAAATACTGTTTTAAGATGGAATTTTCAATAAAATATTATTCCCATCAATGTAAGTATTTTAATTAAAAACGAGTACACAGTACTTGTAATAATTATCAACTCTCTAATAAACAGAACTTTTTAGCAAAATTTAATATAAAATTAGTAATATTATTTAGTTATTAGTAATATTTATAGATTAGTAATATTTTTATTAAATTAAATTAGTAATATTTATAGAATTATTTGTAGACCATCATGGAGAGAATGTGAATATAATATAAGTGAAAATACGTCATCAGATTAAGTTACAATAACTTTATTCCAATATGTAATACCTTATATTACAAATCAAATTAAAATCAATTTAATTGGTATTAAATACTTTTAATAATAATTACTTGAATAATAATGAATTAAATAAAATGAAATATCACTATTTTATAAAATATTTAAAAATTTTTAAAAAATATCTTTGAAATGTAAATAGAAAAGAAAAATTTATTTGTAATATTAAACGAAATATGAAAAGAATTTTTTTTTTACTAAAATGCAATAACTTACAAACAAATTATTCCACTGGTATTTACATTACAAATGATTTTGTAAATACAAATTAAAGTTAATTGAATTGATATTAACTTTTTTAAATAGATATTTGAATACTAATAAATTAAATAAAAACAAATGGTACTTTTTTATAAAAGTATTTAAAAATTTTAAAAAAATATCTTTAAAATTTAAATAGAAAAAAAAATTATTTGTAATATTAAATAAAATATGAAAAGAACTTTTTATACTAAAATGCAGAAATAATTACCAACACGGGCCTATTAATTCTATAGCAATGGTTTCCGGTAAACACTATATTTTACTGAACTCACGAAGTTTAAACTTAAAAAAGTGCAAGTGATTGGTTCAAACCGATTAAACGTGTTTTGCATATTATAATTAATCTTTGATTAATTATTTTAACAAGTAAAAAACAAGTAATCAGAACGGATAAATAATATGCTTTCTACGCTAATAAGAGAAAAATATAGTAATTTAAAGTAAATACCAATTTTAAATGAAATGACGTCAAAAAATTGTTTATTATTTTTTCGTGAAATATAAATGAAATTAGTTTATTTAAAGTAGTATAATTAAGTTCCCTTTTAAAATTCTAATTGACTTCATATTAAAAATGTAACTTAAGTTGAAACTCAACTAAGAAAAGTAATATATAAACATAACACAAATATGTTTTCGCATTTCATACATGATACCATATAAAACTTTCTTATTTTCCATACCTACATGACCTCTGTGTGGAAGATTATGCGTGAAAAATATTTGTAAGTAATATTTAATTTTAATGAAATGAAGGAAATAAAATCAATATTAAACCATAAATAAATATTTTAATGTTATATATATTATTCTAGGTTCTGTTTGAAGAGAACATAAATTTTTTTTAGACATTTTTCTAATGTATAGTATTTTGTAACAGATATTCAATTATAAATCAATATTCTGTTATATATATTATTCTAGGTATTGTTTGAAGAGAATAAAAACTTCTATTAGACATGTTTCTAAGGTTTATTGTTTTGGTATAGTTAGAAATGTGGAAGTCTATAAGGAAAACAATTAGGACCGTACGCGAGTTCGAGTAAATTGATGGTAAATTGAGGGAAATAGTAAATTATGTCAGTATGGCAGCGAATATTGGTATTTAACAGAATTTCGAGTAGGGTAAATTAGATAAAAATTAGGTGAATCGGGTGTTACCATTGTGAAAATTTTATAAGATGTTTAATAAATAAATTTGAAAATTTTTAACCAAAAATAATAAATAAGTGCAATAAATAATTAAATAAATATTTACAAAAATGCACGGCAAAAAAATTCATAGGAAATTTCAATTTACTTTGCCTCAATTTACTCGAACTCGCACACGGCCTAGTAAAGAATATTGCAAAGAATTTTTATAACTTCTAAAATTTTCTATATATAAAATCAAACATCTCCCATTATTGGAAAAGTGAAAACAAGGAATTTTCACTATAAGAGATATAGAAAATTGAAGTGTTAATAGAATTTGCAATGGAATTGAAAGAAAAATATGGAATTAATTTGAAATACTTATAAATTATGATATTTACAAATTAATCTGCAATTTGTAAATATATGTAGATAAAATTAACTTAAAAGCAACTTAAATACACTCCATTTAGCTACAAAGTCATTTTATTTCCATATTTCTCCTTGGACGTTTTAAAACCAGCTTGACATGTTGACGAAGAATTTATCTAATTTCTATATTGGAGATAATATGAAGTGAATCGAGGAATGGGACGTAAATATGCTTAACTAACCTAAACAATGACACGGCATATTTAAGGAGCTTGTTTCTTAAACGTTGGGAAATACAATTTACCGGAGTTTCGTAAGAACAGACCTACCTGGTTTCATGGATACTTACAATAATATACTCTGCGGTACCACGGTAGTGGTACCACGATAGTAGTACCGCAGAGCCATAATACACTTTTGTAGATTAAGCTAAAGATTTTTGATTTCGATTGTGAAGACTTCTTCTTCTTCTTGGTTTCGTTAACTCCCAGTGGAGCATAGGGCCTCAACAATTCCTCTGAACCGTATTCTATTTGGAGCAGCCGTGCAGATGTCGTTCCATAAGTAGCGCGCTGATGTTAATTCGGCATCAATTGTCCTTCGCCATGTTCTTGAAGGAGCGCCGGGCCGGCGACTGCCCTGCGGGCTCCATTTTAGGGCTTGGTTAGCGATACGGGAATTCGAGTTGCGTAGCGTATGCCGATCCACTGCCATTCTCGTTTTTTGATTTCGCTCACGACGCTTTGTATATTTGCTCTGAAGACTTAGTTTTTTTTAACCTGGCTACTGAAATTGTAAAGTATAAAAGAGGTGTTTTATTTCATTTAACTTGAAACGTGAAACTTTAATTTGAATTTAAATAACAGAACATTTGACTGAACAGAAAATGTAAAATGATATAGACTTTGAACAGTTAGTATATCCTAGAAGTTTTTAGTTTAAGAGATTAAAAGTTTTGTTTTAAAATTGAGATGATTTTAAAATTTGTCATACAATCTCAAAACTCTTCAAGCAGTAGACAAGTAACTTAGGACAACAAATTTAAAAATAATATTAAATTAAAATTGATAAAATTGATCGTTTAACAGATTAATGAAGTACAGATAAGATGTGTTATTTAATTACAGTAATTAAATTAGTCGCAGCTACATTAAACACTCATTTTTCTTCATCATTCCTTTAACTCTATTTGGAGCATTATTTGAGTATACATAACATTCTAATTATATTTGTTTTTTTTTAATATAATATATATATAATACATAAGTATTTGCTTAGTTAATTTTTTCATTTTTCTTTAACTGAAAGTAAACTTATTTGAAACAATTTTTTAAAACCTTAAAAAAGACATTTGTTTAAAAGTTGAGATTCTTAATTCATTTAAACTTTGAGCAAAGCATTTAAAATTACTTATTCAAAAGATACGCAGTCCTAAAATACACAGTCTTTCACGATTTTTACACCAAATGCGGAGATGTAAAGAAAAGTTGAATCAAGTCATATCACAAGGCTTGGCTAGATGAAATATACTCATATCACGATTATTGAATTATGCACTTTGCTTACCACTAAAAAAGAAAACGTGTTTGACCATTGGAGTTCTGTAATGATTGCAATGAGAAAATGAGAAAATATACACAAAAAAAAAAAAATAAACCCAAGTTTCGTAAAAATAAAGACTACAAAATAATGCAGTGAGTCTGTGAGCTGCAGGAAAAACTGACATAACTAAGGTAACATATGAGTTATACAAAAAATTTTCTGGATTAGATAATATTATTTCGCAAATTTTTTAACCATCATTAGTTATAATGATAGATGTTGAATTGAAGACTTGAGTGAACTTATGGAATTAGGTGGAAGATAATTTTGTTCTTATGTATTTATCTGATCAATAACATTATAGACTCTTAAAAATGTGAAATGTTGTAAATTTGTTAAGTGGTTTAATTGTTTCACAAATGAATAGACTATAAATAATAAACATAAAATGGTTTTTACTGAGTGAACCTTCTTTTTTTCTTAGTGTCATACTATAGGACAATATAGGAAAAAAATCTTTGACAAATATTTCTAAACTTTCAAAAAAAAAAAAACAGCTAGGAAATAAAACAAGAGTGACTAGTTAAATACTTAGAAAATTAAATAAAATGATTGATTTTTATTATAGTTTTATTTAAATCAAAACACATTTCAGTTAAATCTTGCTTGCACATCAATGTATTTCAACGTCAAAATTTATTTAGACACAATTAAAAATTGAGTTCAGCCTTACTTATTTTAAATAGAGATTGACTTGTTCTTTTTTAGATACAAAAAGGAAATTTTCTAAAATATTTAGAAATTTGTACTATATATTTTTGACTATATATTGCAGATCTGTATAAGAGTGGTTATATGGAGGTTAGTGTGGTTATGACTGATAACCATGAGACCAAGTAGTCACAGGTTTTTTTTCAGAGCCACCCTTAATCGAAAATTAAATTCTACTTACAACTTTTTGAAAAGTTACTTACATACTTAGTTTACCATTACTGAAGTGAGTTGTTCTTGGTCGCTTCGATTAGCCTTTGCCAGCCAGCCCGATCAGTTGCTTGCTGTCGCCAGTTGGTAGTACCGAGCACCTCCAAATTGGACATTCTCTACCGCCTTTTTCACCTGCAGATAACGAATCAAACACCTTTCTAGCTGGCGAACTTTCTTCCATTCGCGCATGACATGACCAAGACAGTGAAGCCGGCTAAATTTTTATGCGCTTAACTATGTCAATATCGCGGTATAGCTCAAACAACTCATGATTTCCTTATCACAGGCTGACTCTTCGTTTTCATTACAAAGTGTTTTCAGATGGTGGATTCCAAGCCCGACGCATAACCTCATATATCCATGAGAAGCATTTTGATGCATACATTAGTATATTACGCACAGATGATTCTAGCTATCCAGAGGGGGCACGTGGAGATTGTGTTAAATGGAATCAGACACTTTACCTTGTATGTTTACTTCCTCCCCTCAAGTCCGAGAAATTAGTTTGGAATATAAGCTACTAAACACATAAATATAAAAATATATGAACATATAGTTTTCTTTTTTCAAAACAAGGCAACTATATGGGTTATAACAGCAATAAAAACTGAACTTAAAGAGTCAAAAATTGAACGAAATTTCAATTAAAAAGTTTAAAGTTAGACTGGTTGTGGAGTTTTACTAGTTATTATTAGTTATTATTAGTTCTTTTTTAGTTATTATTAGTTTTTTAGTGGTTAATATTTTCTACCTATTACTGTGTTGTTTAATTAAGGTGCACATCAATTTTAACCTAAGATACTATTTGCGACTTACTCAATATTTTTTTAATACTCAGTATATGCCAAATTATTCATATATATAAAAGCATAACACACCTTATGATTCTATCCTTCTCAGGTAAATATATCTAAGATAGTTTAATTTTATAATTTTTGCTATAAGGGAAACGGAATTAGAAAAGACCAATAAAATGTTTTATTTGTATAATATATTTCATAATTATCGATTATAATCATTTATTCACTTATTTTAACAATCTTCAGAAAAAAATTTATAATAAAATATATTAAAATAAATTAAGTCTACTATTATATATAAAAGAAAATTAAAAATTGTTATTTAATTTATTAAAACTTTAAACAACAAGAATTATTTTAAAACAATAACTGGTCTTATTATATAATTTTTATAACCTATTCATTAAAACTACAAGTATAAAATCATATTTTTTAAGAATCTACCGCTAATTACTTAAAATATTTTTGAAAATTTATTTTTTAAATATTTAGTAGTGATTTTTGTTAATTAATCTCTACCAAGTATGTTTTGGTGATATTGTTCGTAAGAATTCCATGTATGAATATTTCATTAGTCATATCTTGCAAAAACCTAAGAGACACTGACCTTATTTCGCGCAAAGTATCAGCAAAGGCCTTCTTTTTTCTGACTCTTTTTGAAATATGAATGAGATAAGCCGAAATCGAAAGTTGAAATCATTTTAACGAACACAGGTGCGAGCGTATTACAACATACATAATTTTTCGTTGTGCCTATGATGCAATTCCGTTAATGCAACAGGTTGGGATTATCAGAAATACAACGCTGCAACGCTAATAACAAATACAGCCTATCACAAAGATGGTAAGCAAACTATCTAACATTCGGATCGGCTTTCATACGCAGCAATAACAGCCGCAGCATCACAAACAACCACGCTTCAGTTAACATCAGATACATTTTTTCTTCTGTGAATCCAGACAACGAAAGTTAATTTATGGTGTCATCGCAACTGAGTTGCAGTTGTTCCGTTTCTTAATGTTGCTGTTGTTGTGGTTGACGTCTAACCGGCTACATGAACGACCTTGAAACTTTTTGTTTTATTTATATTGACTCAATTTTAAAACGGGTTTCATACTCGAACAGCAAAGAGAAATAATTTTTCTTTAACTCACTTTTACTTTCACTTACAACCAAAGAAAAAATTCATCAAACTTGTTCTGGGTTGAACCGAATTTGAAGCACAACTTATGAGTGCTGAGTGGTATTCTTCTAAGTGTACATGGCAACATGTGGTTTCTTAGAGATTCATTGGTAAAAAATTTTGTAGACAATTGGCGGTCAACGTTCGTAACCTGCTAAAAAAAGCAAAAAGCACAGCAAAAAACAAAAAAGAAACAGATATGAAACGGTCAAGTTCATCTCAAAAATCTTATTTGTGTTTCCTAGCAATCGCACTACACTAAAAATATAAACAAACATTAGTACGTTCGACTGCGTACAGTAAGTATAACAATAGCAACAACAATGCCAATGATATTCTTCATAACGTAATAAAATGTGAAGTTCAAAGTCTTTATATATTATTAAATAATTACACCAGTAAAAAAGTTTTTATACTAAATACTGTGTTCTGGAAGTTAATATGAGTAAATAATTAACTAATTCATTTATTTATTGTTATAGTGTATAACAAAACTGCCATTAATTATAATCATTTATAGAATTAAATATACCTTTTTTAAATAACATTATAATATATTATAATATAATATATAATATTATATTATTTATAATATTATATAATACTATAATATATTATATATATAATATATAATATTATAATATGTTATTATTTAGTGTAAGTTTAAATAAACAGTAGACATAATAGCTATATGAAAATAAATTTATTTATTTGAGTATAACATATTGATAATTATGAGCATAATAATTAATTTATGTAATAATTGTGTAGTATACATTACATAAGAAGAGTATATTAAACTTCCTTGCTAAAAATATATATTTATCTTAGTTACAAACGGAACCAAGATTGTAATGGACACACATTCGGTGTCAAAAATCATTAAATGTTTCAAGATATTTGTAAGATAATAAAACCAGAATCGAAAACTTTATAATGTACATTCTTATTTGAGCAGCTCATTAAGATAGATTACCCTGGCTCTCTAGCTGTCGTTCTATTTTAAAATAAACCTCACTAAACTTACAGATGTTAAGATATAGAAAATAACTGGAAAAAAAACTTTTTTTAAGGGACTTTTTTTTTCAGAACAACCACTATCGGGTAAATATACATATTGTACAGCTGTAACCTAACCTGAATAATACTAATATTTACAATTATTTATAAAATGCAAATACTATCTAACAGTCGTAACAAATCTTTATTAGATTATTTTTGAGTTGTGTATTATTGCAAACTTGATGGATGTCATCATCCAGCAAGTTTGTCTGAAATAAATTCAATAAATGTAATGAAATATGGTATATAAAACTAGATTTATATGTTTCATAAATGTTGTAATATTTTTGAAAGTATAATAACATAATTTTATAGGGTGCAAATAATGCAATTCAATTTTAAAGCAGCATTATATACAACGCTGCTCTATTTAGTTCTAGGCGGCAATAGAGTTATATTTCATTATTGTTTCTTATGTAGCTCACTCATGGTTCATACTGTGTTTTTATATATTTAATAACATTCTCTTCATCTCTACCATCCTAAGGTTGATCGTAAGTTTATTCTTTGACTGATATTTTTATTAATTCGTCAAATATTTATTATATTTTTTCGTTCGAAAATGTTCTTGTCTTACCGTTTCTACAGCGTCAATGTCCAGAAATTTGTCCTGTAGATTGGTGATTGTCTTAAAATTGTTTCATACTTAGTCACTTTAATGTTGTATGTTACATCCAAATAGACGTCCGCTGTAGTTGTAGGCAATGTGATAGCCAGTAACTATTTCTATTTAATGATCTCGGATTAATATTTAATGTATTTTGTATAATATATTTTATAATATATTTTTAACAATATAAAAAGAATATTATTATATGTTACAACAATAAAAATTCAAACAGTTAATACAAACCATTTTTTACGGTTGTGCGTTGGTACATATATATGTGTCGAATATGTTTCACATACACATATGCAAATATTAACTTTTAGCAAATTTTTTAAAATCTAAAAACCCTTTAAATAATTTTTTTTAATAAACTTGAAACTGACTTTGAAATAAATTTAATATTCTTTATACTGAAGTTTTTATCGTGTGTTATTTTAAATGTGATGTGTTCTCATGCCGACATACATATGTGATTCACAATGGGTCAATGGGTCATATTTGAACCAAACTAAGAAATTCTTATATGAAAATGATTAGTTCTGAATTATAGTTTAACTTTCAAATTCATTTACAATTGAAATGCGATTTAAGTCTTATTGAGTCTTTAAAAAGTCTTTCGAAGCTTTAAAAAACATATTAATTTAAATTTGATGTTAAAGTTAATTATGCTAATTATTAATAATTTATTATTAACTATTTGTTGTTAATAGTTCAATAAAATATTGTTTTATGTTTTTCTAAAACGTTATATTTACATATATATATATATATTTATATATATATATATATATATATATATATATAAGGAGCATTTCGAATTAATATACAAAAACAAAATATAACAATTTATTTTGTCGCCGTCAAAAAACGCCACACCGAGAGAAGTACAACTACACCATTGCTTGATCCTGTTCTCTATTCATTTTGCATAGGTTGAGTTGAATATCGTCTACATTTGTTTTAGCAAATTTTTTTTCTGGGACCGCAGTTGACCTTTCACGAAATGGTCATTATATCTTTGGAAACACAAAAGAGACACACAGCACCAATTCAGGTGTGTACGGAGATTGATGGAATATATTTGTTAAGTTTGTTGCCAAAAACTTTGGCTTTGCGACATCGCAGAACACTCACATACTTTGTGACATCTCACACATATATCTAAGTTAATAAAGTAAGTCAAATAACCATTCTAACTTGAAGGCTAGGAGATTTTAATAATCGTCAAAATTTAAGAAGACCAAAATATTTTATTAACGATATTCGCAATATTAAACATCTTCAAATTTTTTTATAATTTTAAGGAAATATATATGGTCAATTAATTTAAATATTTTTAAGATTTATTTATAATCTACTATGTTATACACCAACTTGATCATTTGCAGTTGCTTTCTTATAGGTAATACAATAACTCATTTAAGTCTAGTCATTGTTTTGTAGTCCATGTATTTTAATTTGAAAAATATTCCTTTTATATAATTGAACCGTTTATTCATTTATAATTATATTATCTATATTATTATCTTAATTCGAATAATGACATCAGTTTATTCAAGGTATTTGCATATTATAAAAAAAATATTGAGAATGCACACGTTTGTCTCAATAATTGTTGAGAAACTCCTTATTATTATTATATTATAAATAACACACTGTATTTTGTATTCTTACAAAATAATATATATACTCAGATATATACCCATATACTCAGATACAACTTTTAAAAATTATATAATTTCGTTTTATATATCCAAAACAAATATATATTTCTCATTCTTTTCCGTCAAATTCTAAGTAAAAAGAAAAAGAATTAAAGAATTAAATTAATTAATTATTAAATCACATTAGTATTACCACAGACAAATAATATACAGATTGCGAATGCAGAACAAAAAAATGGACCTATTTTATTTCATCGTAGCCACCTCGCGTAGCCAGCTAAAAGTGCAATGAGCTTTGAATTGTAGAACAATTAAGCCAAACAAAAGCTGTGTATAACACAATGATCTTAAGTGTTCGAAACATACGAAAAGCTGTTGAATGTGCGTATGAGAAGGCACAAACAAATAATATACAGAAACAAAATACAAAATAAAAAAACACAAGATAAGAACAAAATAAGAAAATACATAAGAACAAAATAAAAATTGTAGTATAAAAATTTTTGCTATATTTTCTATTCATATTGCTAGTTTGGGTGATTGTGTGATCTATATGTTGACTATTTTCTGTTTTGCGATCATGTGCTTCCATAGTTTTGCTGCATCGAGACGAAAGGGCAATCAACGAAGTGCAATTTTTTGTTTTCATATTTACAAAATTTTGTTTCTTTTCGATTAAGAGGGAATAGAGAGGAAAGGGCGTTCAATGGTAGTCAGACACGAAGAAGAGTTGTTTAGTGTTAAATGAACACACAAGTACAACCGCATAGTCTTTGCTTCTGTATACATTTTTTCTAAAATATATGATTGAGTTGCAATGCATAACTTCTTTCAAATTATTATAAATTTGATTTTTGATGAAATTGTATACTGGTTTGGCAAACATTTGATTAAATGAATTTTTTTAGAAATTAAATAAATAAAATAAAAATTGATAAAAAACAAATGTTTTAAAATTAAATAAATAAAAATATAAAATAATATTTTCACGATTATTGTTGCAAAAACACCGCTTTTTATTTAAATATAAAGATTTTTGATAATATATTTTTAATAATTATTATATTGACAAATAAATAAAATGTACAAAAAATACAAATCCTTCATCATTTTTTGATTGTCAGAGGGCAGTTACTCCCTCTAAAAATTTTACAGACACCTGACTTTTAATTATTTTATTTATTAATTAATTTATTTATTATTTTATATTTACATTATAATTAATCTTACATAATAGCTTAAATAACTTACGAACTATTTACAATAATTATTATTAACTTAGCACTAAAGACATGGCTTGAATGCCGTCTAAAAATTTTACAATCAAGTGAATTTTACTTATATGAAGAAATAAAATTTTTCATTTTCTTGGTTTCTTGAGAAGAACGCTTCACTCTCTTTTTTGTATTGCACTCCATATGCTGTGCTTTTTTATTGTCCATAATCCAGGCACAATTTTTTCGTAATAGCACCAGAAGCATGAAATCCAATGCTTTGATGCGGTGGTCATAACAAATATTACTTGCGTCAAACCATGACTTAAATATTTGTCTAGTTTCTTCTACACATTTTATAAATATGTGTGCCTTTATATTCAACTTGCATGGATTTCTGATTAACTCTTTCTGAAAAATTTGCACTTGCATTTTGCATACTTCAAAGAAAATATCTGACGGGTTGATTAGAGATGTTCCAGAAAAAACAGAGTCATACGTTTTTTTTTGAATTAATACATCTGTCATATTTGAACATGTTGGCAAGAGCTCAGTCATTGTTTCAAAGCAATTGTCACAAAATGTCTTCAACTTTTTTTGTAGCTTCAAGTAGCAATACCCTGCAAAATAACGAATTGCATTATCACTTATTGAGTTATCGAATACTTCAGTAACGCTAAAATTTATCAATGGGTCTATTTCTTCAAAATCATAAATATCAGTGTGCGAAGTTTCGGGAGCATTTCTTTCGTGAGTAAATTTGTTAGCATCATCTGGTTTTTTGAATACTGCATTCCAATCTAAATCAAAGTACTAATCGTTGTCCTGTTCACAATTTTGATATCTCGATGTAAAAAATAGCTTAGATGTTATTAGCTTTGCACAAATTTGATTAAACTCGAAAATGTTTGGATTACTTTTGTTAACATTTCGAGATCTTACTAATGAAAAAAAATTTTCAACAGGATCTTGATTGAATTTGCATAAATATATATAATACACGTCATTATGAAATTTAAAAATGTTTGATGAGATTTGCAGAATTGCATTTATTGATAGCAATATTCCATTAAAGCAATATGCATATACATTTGGTTTAGTAGACTTCATCTCAGAAATGTACGCCTTCATTTCTATCAAAAATTGAATATTTTTATCATCATTTCCTTTTAATGGTGGTTTTCCATTGAGAACATCAAATAAGCGGTCCATTTTTTTGAAGCATGCAGCAGTTGACTTAGCCGTTGTAGTTAACTGGTCTTTAAACTTATTTAAAGACAAAAAAGTCTCAATGCCAGCAGCAACACTATGGCTTAGTATTTGTACGGCAAGCCGAACACTCATTTTCTCAAAATTTGTTGGAGATATATGTCTGTAAGTTAATTTTGGACAAACCTTAGTTGTACCCTGTCGGTCCATATTATACAAGTTCTCAACGACCTCCCAAGAAATAATTCCATCTGGAGTAGCGATGTCACTTATCATGAGACGGTTGCGAAAAGTCTTAAAAAGATGTGGGACATCATAATACGTCCAGTAAGTCTTTTCTTTGTAGCGGAATGTCGGCTTATTTTCAGAAGATCCAAGAATATTGAACAATCTTCTGTTAATTGGACCTTGATCACAGGTTATGACTTGAACATTTAATCCAATGTGCTTCGAAATGTCCAGACATTTGAATACTTCCTTTTGTAAGTCTTCTCCCTGCATTTTCTGTGGACAAGCTACATAATACAAAACTTGTTTGAAGTTTCCACATAAACTCCTCACCATGAAAAGCAGAATAGTCTTTGCTAAGTATTCATCTCTTTCACCATTTCCACAGTCCGCGTACCCGTCTATACGATCTTCGACTTGATTATATATAAGGGCCTCTTGAACAGACATCTCATCAAAAATCAATGCAACTTCTCTATCTTTTGCGTTCAATGAAACTACTTGTTTTTGAATTTCTGACAGAATACTGCTATTTAAACCTGGAGAAAGACTTTTAATAGGCGTCCAATTTTGCAAAGAGCTCACATGAGGTAAATGAAAATCTAACACATCACGTAGAAAGTTATACGTAGCAGATGATCTGAAATAGATGGATTGACAAATTTGCTTCTCATCTGAGGAATACACACGTGCTTTATTTAAAATTAATTTCGCAAACACTTTTGAATTACTGTTGATTGCTGGCAAAGAGTCAATAGTAGAGCAAATACTTTTCCTTATTTTTAGTTTCTGCATCCCGTTTTTAAGTAATGTAAGGCGTTTTTTTAAATTTTTGTTTTTATAAATAAAGTGACGTTTTGCCTTTTGTAGCAGGCAAATTTGCGTCTTTTGCTTTATACTAATTTTTTTTAAGTATTTAATTTCCAAAAGTAGTTTTGAAGTGGACTCATTTGATGGAGGTGAACTTGGCCGTTTCCTCAATGCCTCAAGAACAGCCGCTGATTTGTTGAGATCATTTATATCTATCTCTTCTCTTACCTGTATTCTTTCATAAGTCTTATGAGGTAGTGAATGATTAAAAAATATAGGAGGTGATACCCCTCTTCCTTCGTGGGGATCACTAAGAAACAAAGTCGGCCTTGCGCTGTTCTTCAAATATATCTTCCCTTTGTATTTGTCTTCGAAATGAACGTCACAAATGTACGGCTTTTTTCTTCGTCTAATCTCTGCCTCCGAAGTACAACAATTTTGCAACCATAGACAGTACTTTTCTGTATTTGGTCGAGGAAATTTGTAAAATTTTCTTTTAGGAAAACTAATTCTTGTGGCCTGACATGAAATAAGGGCACACTTTACATTCCACATCTTGGCCATTATACATACATATGTATATTTACGTAATATGTATATAAACACCTAAGAAGGAAAATTATTTAATTGACTTATTAAAATTAATAAGTTCACACATATGTACAAATGTATATACAAACATACATATGTACCAAAAATTTGGATCAAAGCCCTTTTTTGATAAATACCTTTTTGTTTAAAAATATGTAGAATTACTTATATATGTATGTATTTAAATATTGATACAAAATGAACAAAACTTAATTTCAAGTGTAATAATAATAATGTAAACTTATGCACTTTATTAATCAAGTAACGAAGTATGGAATTGTAGCTAGTTAGTTCACCTTCTAACATTTGAATTGCTCAATTAATAAAAATCATCATCATCATAAAAATTTAGCATCAACAGCAACATATCAAAAAAAGTACCGTTACTTCTGAAACTAAATTTAATTCCAATAGTAAGTATGTAACCCTTTCCTCTCTATTCCCTCTAAATCAAAAAGAAACAAAATTTTGTAAATATATGTCCTTTCGTCTCGCAAAACAGAAAATAGTCAACATATAAATCACACAATCACCCAAACTAGCAATATGAATAAAAAATATAGCAACAATTTGTATACTATGTCACACACCTTCTCATACGCACATTCAATAGCTCTTTCGTATGTTTCGAACACTTAAGATCATTGTGTTATACACAGCTTTTGTTTGTCTTAATTGTTCTACAATTCAAAACTGATTGTGCTTTTAGCTGGCTACTCGAGCTGGCTACCATGAAATCGAAAGGAGTAATTTTTTTGTTCTACATTCGCAATCTGTGTATTATTTGTCTGTGGTATTACATAAGAATATTCTTTTGGTTTTTAGTCATTATTAAATCTATTCTTTCATTTTCATAAAAATCAAATTATTTTAAATTATGTTAATTTTAAGCATATGCAAATTTAAATTATTTTTAATTTTTTCTTTAAAGTTTTGCCACAAAATTATTTTACGAATTTCTCGTTTGGTGCTAAGCGGAACCGGAAGAGTTATTTTATGCAGAATTGAATGCCAAACTTTTAGCTGAATTCTTAAAGTTTTAAAATATTGCGATATTATCCCATTCATTATATAACTTGGAAATTATGTTTTAGAATGGAACATATTTAATGTTATGTAATCAAGTTTCTGTGCCGAAAATTCTTAAGTAAGAACTTGTTAAGTTCATAATTATGAACAACATTTTAAAAAAATTGGAGTTTAAAATTTAAATTCATTTATTAATTCAACAAGCAGTTTAAATTTATTGAATAACTAATATGTACTATATGAAATAAAATGTTAATAAGTAAATTAATATTAATAAAAATTATTAAATAAATAGTTAAGTTCAAAAGACATACTGCCTTCTTTAAGCAATCATAATGTAACAGAACTCAATTAACATTTACTTGCTAACATCTCTGTAACCAATAACAGAAAATGTTATTTCAATTTGCCCAATGCTTTCAGAAACTAGTTTATAAAATATTTTTCAAAAATAATACATATAAAAATAGATTAGTATTATTTATTTTACATAAATTTTTTTAAATATTTTTTTAAAAATATTGTTTTAATAGATATATAAAAATTTTTTAATATAAATAACTTTTTATATAAGATAAATAATGACAAGCGCCATCATCGTAATTCGTAGTTTCGTATTTAAAGTTAATACATTTTATTTCAATGTAAATAAACAGTGCAATCCTTTCTAATCAGAAAATGTTGTGGCTACTAATGTTTTAATCTGAACTATAAATTATATAGGGACACTTTATTATATATACCATAATAACTGCAGTTTCACAGTTTATAGATATTCTGTTAATAAACAAATGATTATTCTTAAATATATTGATGAATATTAAAATAAGTAAATCTCAGAAAACTAGTGAAAGAAAGTAAGTAAACCGTTGGCAAACTCAAATAAATAGACACATTTACCCTTTATGGATATACTTCCTAATGACTACTTGACATTGTACCTACTTTAAAGTAACTTGCTTTAATATCACATGTAACAAGTTTTAAACAATGTATCCTTTCAATTAAAAATGAAACTATTTAAATATGTATAAAGAGCAACTCAGTCATACTATATCCAAATTTGGTTTCGATGAAGTAAATGAACTTCTTGAATTTTGAATTTGTTTCCCGACCTGGTTTTTAATATTGTTTTTTATATATTATAAATCCAGATTTAGGTCACCTTTTTGTTAAAATTAAAATTAAACGTTTGTTTAACATTTTTTAATATATTCTATATTTCGATTCTCCTTGAGAGCTATCATCAGGACAACAGAATCAAGATATAGATGTTATTAATATTAATTTTTATTTAATAATTTTAGATACTGATCCTGATGATGACTCTCAAGGAGAGTTAAAGTGTGGAACATGTTAAAAAATATTAAATAAACGTTTAATTTAAATTTTAACAAAAAAGTGACCTGTAGCCGGATGTAAATGAACTTCAACATTATTTTATCAAAAAATTTTAAAAGTATTGATAGCAGCTCCTACATACGCTTCCGTTGATATAAATTTAGGAAATACTTTATATTTACAGCAACGACTCCAAATATCATGTCAACAACGATCAAGGAAAATAATATTTTTTGGGCAAATCAAATTAACATTTTAAGTTAACTATTTTGAATGAATTGGAATAGTACGAGCTGAATAATTTGAGGTAATCAAAGAAAAACACTTTTAAATCATATAAAGAAACAAAAGCATCTACAATTTAAAAAGAAAACTCAAAACTCAACACAAAATGGCAAGTCTTTGGTTTATACAGTAACTACCAGATATTTAAGAACAAAACGTATAAAAACTTATAGTTGATAAAGAAAAGTTAATAAAACCTTCAAGATTGAATAATACAATTATGAATAATATAAATAGTTTTAAGATGCAGTTTAGAAAAATTTGGTTAAAAAAGAAATTAAGATAAAGATAAAAAGATATAAATTCAGAATAAGGTTTTCTGAAAAAATCAAAATAAAAATAAATTGATCCCGGTATTCAACACGTACAACGAAAATTACTATTATAACCTAACACAATATTTAAGAAATGGAAAATATAAAAAATTTTTAAACCGAATTTTGACTTAAATTCCTACTAACAACTCTTTAAGCTGTGGCAGTATTTCTTTGAAAAACTTTAACTAACTACATATACGAGTATTAATGAATTTTTAAGTAAATTTCTGTGACATAGATTGACTGTTGCACTCAACTGTAATTGTTAACATATATATTGACTTTCATTCCTAGTAAATTTAAACTAGAATTAGTATTTGCTTTTTCTATATACAAAGATAGTTTTCCACATGCCAATAATCTGCCAATAATGTCAACGTATTCTTTATAGTTACATTTTGAATACCTAAATAAAATGATAAAAATGAGTGTAAACTGACTATCTAAAATATTTACGAATTATGTCATAGCATACTATTTTATATCTATACTATTTTCTTGTTCAGTGAAAATCATAATCGGACGAATACAGCACTAACAATGAAGAAGGAATAGAATTAAAAAAAAAATCGCGCCCAACTCGTAATTTGGCGAATACAACCGCCATATCGATGATATTTAAAGCAAGAACTAAAGGACTAAAGTATACGTTAAAGTATCGTCATTATATCACAAACAGCAACGGCAACACGAGTGTGAAAGAATTCATGATCGAATGCTAGAAGAAATTAAATATTTCTAGGTAGCTCAAAGTAAGCTATCTACACATAAATTCCACATGTTGTAGCACAGTTCAAACTGGCAGTGCCTTATAGCCTATCTTAAGAAGATGTAATAATTTAGGAAACAAATTCTAACTTTGTTATCATTGATACATAATATATATTTAAGAAATAGTTATACTACTTTCACATAAATCTAAGTACGTACCACAACTATTATTACAACTATCTATAAAAATGAACTATATAAGTTGTGCATGTATATATATTTATAAGTTAATTCCCACAGCAAACAAGAGTTTGCATATTTAGTAAAATAATACCACTTGAAATCAGTTGTTTAATTTGATCATTGAAAAATAATTATAGTTTGTCTGTTGGGTTATTTAATAATGAAATAGAGTATCTTACTTTAAAAAAATGACAACAAAAGGTAGAATACATTTCTTGTAAAGTTCATTGATGTATAAGTCAGTTCGCTGAATGAAATTAATTAGATATGCTGAAAATGTATGCTAATGTATTATTAAAAGTTTTCGTCAATTAATAATAATAATTATTAATTAAGTTTAAGCCAGTTACAAACTACGTGATTCAATTTAAATACAAATATCCCATAAAAAAACACGAAAAATATCCCGGAAATAAAAGCTCGGCTTTAAAAGGCGAAAACTATTAATGAGAAAGGCTAATATCGTAAAATGGTTTGAGTATGGGCTAAAATCACGTATTCAGTTAATTTGTTTTATTTTATAAAGTTTTTGCCAGGTTTATTTAAAAAACTTTTAATAAACTTTTATTAACATAATTAAGCTTATTTTAACTTTAGAGATAGTTTTTTATCTTATTTTATCCAAAGTGCTTAAATCAATAAAAAAAAAACTTAACAAGTTTTAACTATATTTTAAAATTATTAATGAAAATCTTTGAGAAAAGACCCAGTGGTATCAGCGTACGCTTATTCGGTATAAATTATGTAGTTTTGGAAATAAATTTTAACAGGGTCTTGATTAAAATGATTTTGGATTTCTGGAGTTTTTCAATGTTCAAATTTTTACTGAATTTAAATTCTTTATGATCACAATGGTTACATTGTTAAAAAACGCTGAATCTTTCCTAGTTTGAAAATATTCAAATGACAATTACGAATATAGTTTCAATAATTTTAGATGAGGTTCTTAATAATTGCATTCTGGTCAAACACTATTATATTTCAGTTGGAATTGAATATCTATTTTACTTGCATTATTTTTCATTGTTGAAGTACATACATGATCACAAGTACGATTTGCTTAATTAGATCATACCATGAAATTTCTTACCATGAAATTTTCAGTTGTTGCCCAGTAATAACAAAAAAATGGCTAGCAAGAGACATCGGCGAAGTTAACTACTACCTCACTCAGTTCCAGTGTGGTCATGGAAATTTCAACAGCTACGTCTATCGCAAGCTCAAAGTAGAGTCAACAAATTGCATATATTGCGGTGTTGATGATGAAATCGCAGAACACATATTCTTTAACTACAGAAAGTGGTTGCCCGAACGAAAATCGCTAGCAGTGCAAGTTAGTGTTTTCTGCCCAAAGACGATGACAGAAAAAATGATCGAAAACAAAACAAACTGGGATCGCATAGCAATGTTTGAAAGATCCTGAGATTGAAAATAGTAGAACTCGACAGAAGATAGATGGAAAAGCAGACGTACCGCATCAAAGTGAGGAGCAAGGAGAATCACCTGATGTAGTAGCGAACACTACCTCGAAGTAATACTTACGTAGTCCCGGAGTAAGACAAGGTGTCTAGGAATAAAGGGAAGTGTTCCGTGCGAGACGGGGCGCCGGGAAAAGGAATGAAAGGAATGAACATTCAATCATCCTCATTCGCTGGAATATTTCGATTTTACAGTAGTGTAGACAGGATTGCATCAATGAGGGAGGGGTGGAATTTAAAAATATTTAATATTTGTTTACAGTGTCTTTATACAAGGTGAGATGAAAAAACTGCAACAAAGTAAAACGCCATAATTTTTTCATTTTTTTTAAATTTTATTGAATGAAAGCAAAAAATGTCGGGAATCGGTTTAGATTTGTTCGAATTGGCCACCTTTGGCACGAACTATGGCCTTCAAACGGCCAATGAAACCATCACACGCTGCCCGAAAGTGGCTCTGCGGTATTTTGTCCCATTCTCGGCGAAGCGCTTGCTTGAGATGATCGACATTTTGGTATTTTTTAGTT
>NC_051847.1:171651615-171818190 GCF_002237135.1 Teleopsis dalmanni
CGCAACCTTTTAGCTTCTTGTAAATTTCACTGTCATTAAAATATGAGTAAGAATAAAACCGTGTTAAGTTAAAAATCTAAAGTATCTAAAGTATCAAAATTTTATTCTAAGCACAATTCTAAGTGCACAATAATATTTCACGGCTCGGCGTCTCGGCTAGCAGCAAAACTAAATCTACAAATTTTTTTACTTGCTGGCTGCGTTACGTGAGCGGTATTCTAAATACTGAATGCCTTTGGAGCTTTTGGAGTTTTTCATTCAACAATTCTAAGTTAATGAACACATATTGGAATTCAGTTTGAATTTAGACACTTACGATAACGAACGTTCATTGCACGAGATATATTTAAAATAGAATTTCAAAATTATTCATTAAATATATAAAAAAATATTCAAGAGTTTTTTCGTTTTTTTCTTCAATTTTGTTCACAGAATAAAATTTGGACAAAATGACGACCTATATAAAAATATTCAACGAAAGAATTTCTGGCTTATCTAAAGGCGTTGGTAAGTTATTATTAATAAATCATTAGAATATATACATTATTAAAAATCATTATACATTTTTCCCAACTTTAGATGAAACAGTCGATAATTGGTTTCTTATGAGCTCTCCAGCGCCTGTGGTTTCAATTGTTGCAGTTTATTTGCTTTTTGTGTTAAAAATAGGACCTGCTTTTATGAAGAATCGTAAGCCATATGATTTGAAGAAAATTATGGTGATCTATAATGCTTTTCAAGTTTGCTACTCGATTTGGATGTGTCGTACCGTGAGTATTTTATAAATTTGACATAAGTGACGTCAATATCTGTAATATATTTTATGTGTATTTAATTTATTTTTCTATGACTCTTTTATGTTAATGTAAAAATGACCAGTCAATCAAAGAAAGCAACGTGATGTCTTCTATTTTTTCCAAAAAATGTGAAATCGTACGTAATCGTGAGCAAAATTTAATGTTGTACTCTGGTGCCTGGTACTATTTCTTCTCCAAGATCATTGATTTGCTGGACACCACATTCTTTGTGCTACGTAAGAAACAAAATCAAGTATCATTTTTACATGTCTATCATCATACCATAACTGCACTCTTCTCTTGGGGATATCTAAAATACGCTCCTGGTAAGTAACATTGAATAAATGGAACTTTATAATATATGTATTGAATATATAATAATACTTGCTATATATAACAGGTGAACAAGGTGTGATTATTGGCATACTCAACTCAGGCGTACACATTATAATGTATTTCTATTATATGGTGTCTGCTATGGGTCCACAATATCAGAAATATCTCTGGTGGAAGAAATACATGACATCCATTCAATTGATACAATTCGTTTTGATTCTCAGTTATATGATTTTGGTCGGCGCTAAAGGATGCAACATGCCAAAAACATTAACATTCTTCTTTGTTGCCAACACCATCATTTTCCTGTATCTCTTCGGTAACTTCTACAGAAAGACATACAATTCAAAGAAAGGAAACAGTATGGCTAGCGCTGCATTACGCGCTGCTGGCGGTATGGGCTGTCAACCAACAAACGCATTCCTCGCCCAAGGCGATCAAATGAAGCGCTTGATCGATGTGAACAACAATAATGTGAAAGCTATGAAGGCCGAATAATACACTGGATATGGGTGGGACAGAAATGTGCCTAATTTATAGTGATTTCTTTATTTGCTTTCATTTAACTAAACTATATAGTTATATTTCAGTAGGTAATGTTTGGGGTTATAGTATTAAGGGCCTAAGATCACACATATAAAGTATTGTGAAATTCTTGCATGTTTGGGTCGTGAATGTTGTGTGTAAATAATTTGTTTATGAGTGTGAATGTGTAAAATAAGTAAAAACCAGAACTCCAAAAGCCAATAATACCAAAATTACATGTAATTAATATAATTAAATAATTAAATAAGGAGTTTCATTAGATTGACAAGTGTGATAGCATTCGTTTGTATGTGTACGTATATTTGTTATACAGAAGACAATTATGCATGATTAATTATGAGTGCAAATAATTTTATAATAATTTTTTAATAATTAATTAGCAAACAATTTAAACTAAAACAAATTTATTTTGATACTTTTGTATATTTGTTGTATGATGAAAAACACAAATAAATGATTTGCAGCAAATATAAAATTTTTTGTTTGTTTTTTGTTTCATTTCTCATTAATTTCAAATTAATTCCTCATTGATTTTTTTTTATTTTTTTGATGAGTGCGGTGTATTAATTTATAACAATTAATTTTTAATTGATTTTTTAATTTATTAATTTTCTGGAACGTGCCACGTTTTTAATCTTGAATCCTACTTAAGTTTCTTCTATTTTATGATGTTTCAATGTCAAAAATTAAAAAAAAAACTTGTCAAATTTGCATAAATTTTGCAAACGAAAAAAATTTTATAAAATTGCATAATTTGACAAAATTTTGAATTAGAAAGAAGTTTCTGTTCTGGGACCGGATTTGTTCTATAGTTTGGACTATACAAACTCGATTAGTGGCTTAGTTACAAAGTCTTAATTTTTCAGATTGTGGTTAGAATTTTTGCAAAACGATAGGTTTGGCAAACTGGTATCAGGACAAGTTTAAGGTACTTTTATTTTTATTATAAATTCATCGACTTAATTTGTCAATAGTTTGCAGACTTCTTAATATTTCTTTTATTTCTGCAATGTATACATATAGACATTTCGGCAACTTTTTTGCAAACTTGTGCTCATACATCCGGTTAATAGATTTAATTTAAATAAATGGCACAAGTTTCAAACTTTATAATATTATGATTTAGTACTCTATTCAAAATAAAAAAAAAATAATAAAAATAAAATAAAACAAAAAAATCATTTATCGCTCGGTAAATGAATTCCAGTATTTATCATTAATTAATTGACAAATTCATTTTGAAAAACAGTCAATAACCGCTGTTTTGCATATATTAAAGCCACTTACAATTTTTTACAATTTTTTTTTATAATTTTTAAATAAAAATAGAATATTTTCACTATACTGATGTGTATATCCAATATTTAAAGATAAAATTAAGCAAATTTATTTAAAATTAAATACTTTCAGTTAATGTAAAGGCAACTATCAGAAGAATCAAACAGCTTAAGTTCTTTTAGAATTTACAGATACCATCTTAAGAAAGAATTTTAATTAGTTTTTAGCTTCTTTGTAATTGTACATAAATAATTAATTATCAATGTTTATATTTGAAATCTACATAATTTTATAAACAAACTTACATAATCAACTAGCAACTGAGCTGTTTTATTTCTCGAATAATATGAAAAAACTGAAAGTTTATCAAAGTTGAGTATGCTTTGCAAAATATTTTTTTTGCCGGAATCAGAAATATGTTGAATATTTAATTAGAAATATATATGTAAATAATATACTTAAAATTCATAAATTTATTATAATTTGAAGCCACAACATTAGATATGTTGGGCTATTAATTACAATGTAAGAAAATACAATACAAATCAAAGGATCCGAACCTATACATAGTTAAGATAAAAAATATATTACGACGCAGGTAGATTAGCTCTTATTCTAACATTTATTATAAATATTGAAGTATCTTAAAAATGTATTAAGTAACTATAAAAAGATAAAACAATTAATATTAATGAAGATTCCCTAACTGGTGTAGAGAATACAATAAATTCAACAGGTTCTATAAAATTGTCCAATCATTATCATCAACGCCATCAAATAGCGTACCCAGCGTGGGTTTAATTTAAAACAAGGCTTGCAAGCTCCTTTTTATAAACTACAATTTTAGATATTTGACCAATTTTTTTTTATGCAATAAAATTGTGTATAATATGAAACAACATACAATGTTTTGTCTGAACTCATTATCTTTATAATCTACATTTTCATCCTTATCAATTTAAAAACAAATATCCTTAACTAATTTCTTATATCGGTACACCTTCATATTCTTCGTCTCTTCTATTAGCCAAGTTTTTCCAATGATTGAGGAAAAAATTATTTAAATCTACTGGAGAAACAAGAAAAAAAGATCCATCACTTTTATGTAATGCATTGCCTTATTGAAAACGATTATTTGATGATTGACTAACAGTTGTGTTTAAAACTCAATGTAAAATCTCAATTCCTCTCGGTTATTTTATTATATTTTACTTAATGTACTTAATGTAATGTACTCCCCTGTACTCCTTTCATTGATCCAGAGCCCTTCTGCGGTATAACAAATAGCTTCACAAATAACTTATTATGTGAACGGGAGAAACAACATCTATTTGAACATTGGAGAGCCCAAACAGGTATGTGACATTCAAAAAAATTCATTGATCCTGAACACATCAAAGTTGATGCTATCCTTGGTCTTAGCAGAAACGACATTAAAATCTACATTGAACTTCTTACAGGACACTGTAGACTTAATTATTACAAGAAGATTATAGGTGCGGTAGATAGTCACTCCTGTCTACTCTGTCATGAGGAAAACATATTTTATGCAATTGCCCAGTGGCGGCAAGACGTACCTTGGAATTGGGATTTTAGTCCCAAATCAAATAGGTAAAATTATGCCCACAGCAATTACAAGATTTATAAATAGTCTAGAATTGTCTTAGTTGGGCCTTTAGGCGCACAATAGATCTTTTAGGTCAGGGTACATTCATAGCCTATTATTTAATAATAATTAATCTCTATCATACACATTGTATTGCATTTATTGATTCTTGATTTAAAATATAGACTAAAAATTGTATATTCATATCAGAATTAATTAATTTATTTATCAATGTGCAATGAGAAAGCTGATGATTTCAGATTCTTATAAGAGTAATTTTATTTTAATTATTCAATTAAAATACAAATCACACGAAATATAAATAATTAAAACCGATTCAATAGACTCAAATTCAGATTCCTGAATTCAGTGTATAATTGTTTAATTAAAATAAGTATTAATCATTTTAATTTGGTCTATTTATTGCAATTTGCAGCTCATTAATTTATTGTTTTGTTTTTAGCTCGCTTGATTATCTGAATTTATTATTGTAGATTAATTTGTACACATGATTGCACTTCTCAAGTACTCGTCCAAATTATCTTTAGCTTTAGTCGAAAATATGGCTTTTAACTGTAAAAAAGAATTTACACTTTTACTGTGCTATTTTACTGTCCGTATTATAGCGAATGCATGTACTAAGGTACGTTTAAATTTATTTATTATTTTGCTTTATCCTTAGATAAAATCTGTGTGAGTGCAAATTCCAAATATATGAAGATATGTCGAAGATATGGATATTCTGAAAGATCCAGCTCACTATTCCCACAAAAGGCCCCTGTAGCCAATCTAAGCTTATTAAAGAAAGCATATCGTAATTTAAATAGCATATGGATGTCATACCAACAACCAGTTAAAAGTATCTACGTATGTTAATTAATCGGATCAGACTGTCGCTTACATTGTTTCTTGGTTAAATACTTTAGACTTTTAAATTTTTATATGTTTTTCGCTTTCGTAACTTTTTGTTTGTAATTAATCTATTATTGATTCTTAAATAATAAATAATTAAACAAAGCAGTAAAGATATAATTTTAGTCCTACATAAACTTTAATTGTATAAATAATTAAATAAAGTAGTGAAGATATAACATAATAAACAAAATCACTAGTATTGAATTTTATATTGTAATTTTATATGTATCGAAATACATTACTTATCACCAAATACTCATAAATTACTCAACTTATGGTTACGAAAGTAATAAGGTGTATAATGATTATTTTAATCGCTTATAGTTTTTAAAATGTCGATTACTAACGTCTATAGAGGAATAAAAAGAAATTAAGTATAAAAATTTTGGAAACATTTTTCTTTAAGTCGCATGAAAAATTATTGACATTATCGAATCAATTGGAATATTAAAGGGGTTGACTAGCGGTTTAAATATCCATAGAGGTTTCGAAATGGACATAAATCATAAATCAATGAATATATTTTAATACAAATGTGTAAACTATTTGCGAATATAAATAAATTCGCCATTGCGTTGACAAATATTTTATGAACTAATATCGTAGACTAAAATATTTGGTAGAACTTTGTTTGCTAGATTGGATAGATTTGATTAGATAAGAGAAGAAAGAAAGATGTTCTTGATTTCAGTAAACATGGAGATTTTGCACCAGTCTGTCAATATTTGCACCTTCTTAACGTGTGTACTTTGCAATAAAAAAGTGAAACTGGGATTTAACAATAATTTATCTCTACCAGGTACTACCACAAAAGACAAAACTAGAAAAAATGTGAATAAATATAATTTTAGTCATTTCTATTCTAGCTTTAACCTATTATGGAGAACTAGTGATTAAATTAATAATTAGTAAAAAAAGAGGGGAGTGAAAATTTTAAAATCAAAAAATTTTTTATATTTTTAATCAAGAGAATTCTTTGGTAATCATATAGTGATTTTTGATACTCTAAAATAGCCATCATTAGAGGTCTTTAAAAACATGTATTAGTTTTATTGTCCATTCTAATATAATTTGTGACTGGCACTCTCAGAAATGGAACTGTAGTATAGCGTGAACTTCTCTATTCGAAAATGTTCGCGTGAATTTCTCTATTGTCGTAGCACAAAAATAACTTTTAATTTGAAATTATTACGAGCTAATGTAAATTTTTAAATATATAAAATGAAATAATTATTCCAAATTATACTTGAAATAAGTTTAATTTCAAAAATTGTTGATTTCTATGAGCGCCTAAATGTATGTACGGAAATATGAGTATTGAATATAAATGTAGTAAGAAACATGAGTAAATCATGCATTATTTGTTACGAAGTATATAAAATATAATAATTTATATAAAAAATAATAAAGTGATCTTTATTATAAAAATAACAAATATATGAAATTTAAGAATGGTGCTTATATATTTTACATTCAATAAAATTTTTAATTCTTTGTTTAAATCTAAAAAAAATGTTTGATGCAAATAATACATGAAGTCATAAGTAACTTATCTTAATCAATGCTTTAATTTTTATGCATATTTCTCTTTATCTCTCATTAAATAAACAAATTCGATATAAATTGCGGATTTCATGGCATTGTATTCAACAGCATAAAATCATGAATATTAATAATTTCTGTTTTTTTTTATATAAAATAATTTAAGTGAGGTTTTGTCTGTGTTCATTTCTGTTGCGAGCTTGGTCAAGATCATGGTTAAATCAACCGGACCGGCTTGATTTAATGTGATTTTATTTTTTATGCTTTAAACTCAATATTTAATTGAGTGTATAAGCTTACCAACGACTTGGGTTTTTAAGTGATTAAAATTCAAATTTTGTTTCCGGAAGAAGTTGCAAACTACAAAAATGCAGAAACAAAGAAATATACGAATATTTATTTAAATCAATAAAATCAATTTATGACTTCTTATACATTGAATGTATTAATGTACTAATATTCTAAATATATAATTGCTTATAAATAAAGAAAAATGAAGTATTATTATCATATACTTTTTTGGTTTTTAACATAATTACAATACACATAATTATCTTACACTTTAAAAAACAATGGCTGCATGGACACACGCCGGTATTATAAAAAATTGTATTCAAATTTAAAAAGAATTTTTTTATTTAAGTGCTAACTCACATGGTTCCAGTCTGTCTCAAAGCCTGACTTTAATTATATTTGTGTGTGTGAATAAGTGTGTGAATTAAACTGTGTTCTGTGTTCTTCCGTACAAATTTTTTGTCTTATTGTTTATCAATTTTTCAAACAATTATTTTTTTTTTAAATATCTTTTTATATATAAAAATGAAATGATTCAATATTATGCATAAAATTTAAATTTTGTATTTGTGTGTTTATGTGATTTTTTTCAAAATTAATTAATTAATTAATATTTGTTGGTTCTTGTTCTAGAAGTTAAGAATTCAAATGATTTCCAAGGCCTTGTTTGGGTCTTTTGGAACATTTGATATTAAAAAATATTATCTTAACTTTTAATTTGTTTTTGATTTTAAAACAGTTTGGTGGTTGTTAACACAGAAATTTGTAGATTTTTCGTAAAACACGTTTCGAATATTTTATAAATAGATATAGTATCACATATCTGATTTTCACTATTTAGTATGCAATTTTAATGAAAGGTATTAAGATTTTTAAATATATATTTAAGAAAATATTAAAATATACTAGTAGTAATTTACTAGTTTCGAAAAGCGTTAAGCGAGTTTAAAAAAAATATACTAATTTATATGCACAAATTTTAATGTAAATTAATATAATCTTCTTATAAAAATATATTAATTCATTGATTTTCATAGAAAAAGTGAAGAAAAGTTTTTGTTGTGCTGTAACTACTAATACTATATTCAAACAGACAAATTTCCTTAATTTCGTTAAAATTAAATTAAGTTACTTTGGAAAGTATGCATACTGCACCAAATTAAGAAAATAATATATTTTTTGTTTACAAATCGAATAATACAAATTACATGATCCAAACACTATTTGTATTGGGATATTTTAGAAGTTAATTATTATAACTATTAAAAATGGCACACAGAAGTTTTATTATTATAATTCTATAAAAAAATTTAAAAAAAAAAATAAAGAAATAATCTAGATATCTACTTTTCAGGACGAGTTACCAAAGGGGTAGAAATTTTTGACTATTTATAATAGTTTTATTTGTAAAAATATATATTAAAAACAGTTCATCGAAAGCTTTCCATAATTTTTTAATTTATAATGTGATAATATAGAATGTAATAATATATCTTAAAATTTTATAAATTTTAGCTAAATAATTTATTTCATAATATACAATATTCCACCACTTTCATATTTATTCTTGTTTAAAAAAATTAATTTATAGGTCGCTCTTATTTAGTTAAATTTAGTTATAAAATGAAGTTATTAATAATTAATAAATAATATATAAATGAACAGAATTATGTTCAAGAAAGTCTTTTTACATTTTTATATACTTGTACCTTACAAGTAAATATGTTATTTTAATAAACTTATTGAGCAAGATACGTTAATAAACTTTTTCTTGTATGCAAATCCAATTTTTTATTTGTGATATTTGCAAAGAAATTGTTATTTCAATTTATCCGGTATGCAAATATATTAAGCAGTTTTACGAAAATTTTGAGATTGAAAATATCCTTTAGTATATTAAAAGTATTGCACTATTTATTTTTCAAAGAGTATAGAGACTCTTTGGAGAAACTACCTCTATTATAAACCAAAACTACATTTTGAAAAAAAATACAAATGATGTTAAATATATTAAGCAATACTATTTCCGTTATAGATATACTATGTCGTCCAGACTAATAAAAAGTAATATCATTTAGTTACTTTATTTGTATAATTTGTATATAATGTTCACGCACACCTTAATTTAGCAAAAACCTTAATTTCGTCTTCATTTCAGTGAAATTAAGTTGTTTTTTTTCATAAAATGTTTAGTTTTAATGTTTTGAAAAGATAATTTTTAACATTTGATATGTAAACAAAAAACATATGATTTCCTTAATTTGGTACAGTACGAACACTTTCCAAATCAACTAAATTTCATTATAAAAAAATTAGAGAAATTTGGAAGTCTGAACATAGTATAAGTTTAGTTACTTTCATTATTTATTTATAATTTAGGTTTTCTGACTTTTATTTGTAGAGTGATAAGTTATATGAATTCTAAGTCCTCGAACAATTATTGGTTACAACTTTTAACAGAAATGAAAAAAGGTGTTGTCATATATTGTACTTGTTTTTCTAATGGATATGTCGTAATGTCACATTTTACAAATTCTTTATATTTTCTTCTAGAAGACAGAGTGTTAAATAATTTAAGAAAATTAAAATTAAAATTTTTTTGTATTTTTCATGAATTTTTTTCCGCTTACTGATGAGTAAAATTTCTAAGAATCTACATATTAATAACATATTTCAATAAAATTTTATTCAAATTTTATGTGACAATTTAATTACATTAACCCAATCAGCGATATTACGCAATTGACTCGCTAATTGTATAGCAATTAGTTGCATTTATTATGCAAAATTATCCAAAATAATTGGGTCAAAATAGCACAATTATACAGTAATTATATATTGCGATTAGGAAAGTGCTACCCCATAATAATCTAATTTGACTATCACATGTGCAAGTATTAAAAACAAAAAAGGAATAAATAATAAAGAATCACATTAAACCTCAATTTTTAAATAAAAAAGTCCAGCTAATTCTTAGAAATGTTAAATTAAATAGCATAATAATAAACTTTCTTGAGTTAAATTTAACTTTATATTATGTTTAATTTGATTTTCAATGATTTTTATTAATACCTATACCTTCAATGAATTTAGTTGTTAAGCTTACAATTCTTATATATGTACTATCTCCTTTATCTGCTTCATTTGTATGATTATTTATATGATAGTTGAGTCTTCGTAGTGCGAATATCGAAAGGGTAGTAGAAACTTTGTTATAACGCATAAAGTAAAACAGTATGTCTTTATCAATAGTTAATCATTTGGATTTCAGAAAATCAAAATAATGATTGGTTTAATGTACCAAAAAGATGTACCAAAACCTACTAAAAAATACAAATTATACATTAATACATAATGAAATGAATAATTATAATACAATAATAAATATTAAGGTTTAGTATACTATTTGTAGTCGTTTTTCCAATACCTTGGCATATATGACATTACTATTTAACTTTTTGGTACTTTGTTAATTCACTATAATACTAGATAAAAAAGTTGAAGTGCTTTTAGAATTTTAAGTTTGAGAGTAATTAATAATATTACTTAAATTAAAATAGCTAATTCAAATAGATTAATCCAATATATTATTATTATTTACGATTATTATTATAAATTATCATCAGAATAAAAAAAAAAGAAAAAGAAAAATAGGTTTGTTTTTTTATAAAAAAATGTTTATTTTCGTTTCGTTTGATTTCTTACTTTACATACCGGTATATAAAATCTAATTTTACTTATTTACAGAAATAGTTTATATCATTAAACTAATCGAAAACTAATTTTCACTAGAGTAGAAAAATTATAAAACACATTTTCCCACACTCTAAATACTTTTACTTATAATAATAGGCGGCAACTAATATTAACTAATTTATATATATATATTTAAAAGAAGTCTTCTACAGTAGACATCTATAGTTTCATATAAAAAATTGTGAAAAATTACCTAACAAAATACATAACAATATAGATCCAATAATAGTTCAACTATTCTCAGATGCCACACAGAATTGCAAATATTCTTCATAGTAATACCATGAGTAGTTTAAAGTACATATTATATATAATACATTATGTAGATCATGTCACATCTACTATGGATTTGACACTTTACAGTGCTTTCTTTTCTTCTGTGGTAATTTTGCTGATAGCTGGCGTGGGTCCATTAAGATTTTTGGCATTAACATCATTGTTGTTATTGAGTTCCTTCATTTTAGCTTTTTCTGCTTTGATAGCTGCTGATTTCTTATATGATTTCTGGTAAAAGTCATTGAAGAGGAAATAGAAGAAGACTGCGTTGGGCAATGTGAAGCAAACAGACCATCTGGGATAACCACAGTCTGTATACAACAATTGTGTCTGATGAATGAAGGCCATGCAAAATTGAATCTGTAAAATTGTATAAAAATAAATGTTTGATTAAGAAATTCGTATAAAAACATATTTTCATTGATATGTGCGCGTAAATAATGTATGTACAAAAAATAGGCGTGAAAAACAATTAAATTTTTTTTTTGGTATCCGAAAGCGGTACTCTTGACATGTGCGTTTAATCTGATTACGGCTCAGTTGTATAACTTCATTGGCAAGAAATAAGTACCAACTATTGAACGAATGATTAAATTATATGGGAAATGAAAAATTGATATTTCAGTTATTGATATTTTAGTGATGACATTTCCATTTCAATAAAATACTGTATTTTTCAAAAAAAAAAATTAGAGTAAAAATGATATTAAACCTTAAGCAAATTTTATAAGTACTGTATAAAATATATTAAGACGGATACAGATTTGCATTGAAATGCTAATGTGAAATAATGATAATCTACTGTATTTACTTTTAAACATTAGTATATATTATAAAAGAAATTACGAGATTTACTACAAAAAGTTCGACTCTTAATATAGTTCTTCAGCTCTTTACTTGAATTTTAAAAACGTTAAAATAGGTTTAAATAGGTTTAGAAATATTTTTATACTGCTTGTTAAATTCTAATCGAGTCAACTTAACTCGTGCCAAAGTGCCATATAAATAAGTAAGTTACATGTAAAAATGTGCTTGTTCTTCTTAACTAAATTCTATTTACCATTTGCAAGTTTGTGATATATTTTTTCCACCACAAATATTTTTGTACTTTTGGTCCAAATGCGGATAAGAAGTAGTAAGTATACATAATAATATGTACAAATGAATTAATCCAGCCGATAAATGTACCGTGTCCGCCGGGGAAGTATTTGGTGGTGCCCCATGAAATCATTGGCATAACAGTGTGGTGATATACATGCAAAAATGTGACCTGACGTTCATTTTTACGTAAAACAAAGAAAATTGTATCCAATAGTTCAGTAATCTTGGCCAAGTAGTAGACATAGACTACACGTGCTTCCTATAATATAGAAAAGTAAACTTCATTTAGAAAATTTCTAGATAGGAATATATAATGTGCTACTTACTCTATAAGCTTTTGGTGTTCTGGAGCGATCAACAGGCTGACAACGCCAACTGTAGTATTGCCAAATAACAACGCCCTAAAGTAATAAAAACAATTTTAATCAATAAATTATTAGTATATATCTATGTTTATAAAATAAATTAATGATAAACCAAGCCTCGATTTTGTTGAAGAGATGGAAATTGGCCTACTGACCTCATATACCATCCATATACTCAACAAAACTTGAAAGAAATTATACACCATCAGCGTCTTTTCCAATTTAAATGGTTTTCTGTCCTTCATGAAACGCGGCCCCCAATTCAACACAAAGTATAAATAGCAAATAATTATGGTCAGTATCGGCACGGGTGATTTAATTAAGAACCAATCATTTGTACGTTCATCTGTAAAATATTACAGCATTTAAATGTGATTCGTTACAGTTGCATTACGTATTAATAGTTTTGCTTAGTATATCCATGATTACTTACCGGCCAGTTCTGTGAAGAGGAAGTTCCAGTAATCGGTTTGTGTAGCATTTAACTCTGCCATTTTAATTTAGAAAAATCTGTCTGTATGGGTACAAAATTTGCTGAGTCTGTCTAAATAATTTGTTTGTTCTTTTGAAGGTTTTTCAATGCCGCTGTGCTACTCAAAATATTCAAAACCAATTCTGCAATATAAGAATAAAATCGAAATTATATAATCATAAATTTTAATGATTTCATTTGTTATGATTTTGTTGTTGCTTTTTAGTCTGTTTATACTAACTTCCGAGTAAAATTAATTTCAGATAATAACTGCTAATGTACTCATATAGGTGTATCTATATGCACCAAATATAAGCACGTATGGTCTCTCATTAATAAGTACATAAATTATCTTGGATTATGAAAATAATAACAAGTAAAAATATATACAAAAATAAATATCTTACGCAAAGTTATGAATTAGTGTAGTGTACGCTATAGTCAGCAACCTGTAGATGCGAACTTAATAATTGGTTTTTGATTAATATATTCTTAGAATTTTTTAGAAAAATGTTTAGAAAATTTTTTACGAAAATAATGTATTAAATATATAAAATATAAAACTTATTTTAGATTTTAGTAAAAAACTTATTTTGTGTTTAAACTGTTTATTGTAGAAAGGTAACTACAGAAATCACATCTTGAAGATTTTGGGTTAGAGGTTAAAATAGTCACCTACACGGTAAGGCTTGTAATGACATTTCAATACCTATAAACTTATAAAAACTCTAAAGACTATTACTTTTAATAAAATATATAAAAAAACAATTTTTTCAATTTCTCAAAGCTATAGGAAATATTAAATATATATTTAATATATACTCGCTGATAGATCATATACATATGATCTGCATATAGGACATATAAAATATTAAAATATTAAATATTTTTTTTATTTTAAAAAAATTGTTTGTAATATTTTTGCTTCAAAAGCTTTTGTGATATATTTTTGGTGGTTCTTAAAGCTATCTTTCAGTTTAACTGATTTATCAAAAAAAGTTTTAAATTATAAGACAAAGCGACTATGTATACAAAAGTATTTAAAGTGATTTAATGTTAACTTGGCTTAATTTATGTCATATTTGTGTTGAACGAGTAACACTAGATGTGCGTGGTTAGAATTATAAAAAGTTTTGATTGAGGACCGACATTTTTCACATATATGTGTCAGTTAAGCAAGTTCTTTAATATAGATTAAAAATCTCTTAATTGATGTTGGCGCGACTTGATATCTATCTGGAATATTTTGTTTTAGTATCTGAATATTAATCATTTAACATGAAAAAATATTATTTAGTCCGAATAATTTGAACTCTGGCTTTCTTTGATTATACCGAAAAATTTTCGAGAAGCAATCTAAAAAACTGGTTATAATCTGAGTTTGTGGTGGACAAATGACAAATGATAACTAAACTCATTGATTTACTTTAGAAGCAAGTTTCAATACAAGCAGTTTATCTTTCACTAAATTAAATATTCCAAAAGGACTTCTTAAAAAAAGATTAAAAAGACACAACGAATTACTTTATAAAATATTGGAATAGTAGTTCAATTCACTTTTAACAAATTATGGAAGATGTGCCCGGAATGGATTGCTTTTAGCTCTTGGTACTGACATTTAATTTAACTTAAAATAAAAATTTTGTGTAAATATTTTAGCTAAGGAATATTGCTCAGTCGATCTTACTACTGAAATGCTTCTTTCTATATACAAGAACTAGGCATTATGAAATTTAATTCAAAATTAATGCGTGTTCCTTTTAAAGTTCTATATAACAAATTGCTTTTTATGTAACATTTATATAGAAAATTATACCTATTCGAATAATATTTCTAACAGGCATCATTTTGAATACAAACAAACTTTTATTTGATAACTCATTGCCTATTGGAACGATACTATATATTCAATAAATATATGCTTTCAAATTAATTTTCATAGTATTATGTTAAAAATATTTACTGGAAATTTGATTTGAATAGTTTCAAAGATAAAATTAAATTCTATTCAAGCTAATGTTGTGGCTAATAGGATTAGCAATACTAAACTAATAAACTAATACATTGAAATTTGATGTGTATGGACACAAGTGTTATCCAATAAAAGTTTTAAGCTAGTAAACTATTATTGTGATGGTATATAATATATTAATTAAAATAAATTTTCTCAATAAATATAAAATTTCTCATAAATTTATTATAATGCAATAACAAAAAATTTATTTATGAAAATTGGGTATTTATGAAAATTGAGTTCACATTCTAATAATACCTTTTCAGAAATGAATAATAGCTCACAATGTATTAAAAACGATTTGGATTTTCAGCAATATAAAACGTTGTTACAATAAATATACATAAGTTTAACCTAAAAAACGTTTAACCTAAAAAATAATATTAAACATATATATTTTGTACAATTTGCGCTACAGATTTTTATAAAAAAAATTTAATGTACAATTTTCATTAATTAACTAAAGTCCCGTCTTAAGAGAAGACGTAAGTTACTAAAACGCTTTATGTGGACCTAATGTGAAAAGACAGTTTTACGAGCTGTTTCAAAGGAACAGATAGCGAAAACACTATTTTAGACCAGAATATCAACTATTGCATTTCATATATAAGAAATCGTTTGTTTTCTTATATATAATTTAAATTCAATTGTTGTTATATTAAAATTAATTTCTGCCTTGATATTTATAAATACATCTAGCCAAATTACTTCTCTACATATTTTCAAAATGACACATTATGTTTTTTTTTCTATAATTATAACTTTGAAGCCTATATTTATTCTTATTTCTTAACTTTTTATTTTTTTTTAACTTTTTTGTTTTCATCAAAATCTATTTCCTACACCATACCTTTTACTACTCCTACTCCTACTTACCTTTTACTATGGGGTTAGGTATTTATACAATACATGTTAACTCCAAAAAGCATGATCTGGTAGTCTGGTGAGATGAGAACTAATTCAACTAGCGATGTTAAATCAATTTGCATTTTCTTAGAGACTCTCTATGAAAATGCAAATACTACATATGGTTTGTTTGCTAAACAAAAAATTTTCCTTCATTCAATTCAGTGTAATTGTTATAGTATAATATTAGTTACATATTTTATTTCATCTTGTAGCTCTCTTCTTAGTCGGTTGCTATCAACCCATTGTATTTCTCTTATTTACTTAGGTTTTTTACTATTCATATATAAGTCAAGATATCATCTTTTCACTATCATGAAAAGTAAAATTGTCATGTAACAGTTAATTATGTTCATTATTACGAATTAAAAATTTTAAGATGGGTACTCCTATCCGCCAAATTTCTCAACGTATTTATTTTGTGACTATTTTTTAGTCGAATTTCTTCGTAAGTTCGCAATAATTTTGAAAAGTGCAAATGTGCCACATATTTTTAACCTCATTGCGTACCTTAAATAAAAATAGAAAATGGAATAAAAATTATCGTAAAAATAATGAAACTTTTTTTTGAATGTAACCGGCATCTGATTTAACCAAGTCTAACTTTTAATACACTTAAGTCATACCTATAGACAAATAACTTTTAAAAGTGAGTATTTAATTTACAAAGAAATGTCGGTGTATTCAAATCAACTTATTCACTGTTTGATATATTTGTGTTAGATTTTAGAATATCTATCTTTTTGTAATAATTTTTACATTTCATTTTGACTTCTTCTGTTGGTGATGTTTTCCTTTTAATATCTTAAAAGCATTAAATTTTTACAACTCTTATTTGACAATTTTATGGTTTTGTCAACAAACTTTGACAAACAATGACTGGAATGATGGCGCAAGCACTGGGTCAATTTTTAAAACTTTGTGGAGCAAGACAGGTATGAGGCTTAAAGGTGCTAAAATCAACTCAATTTGTTTAATTAACTATATAGGAAATATTGAATACTATTGTGTATCGAGTATTTACTATAAGTTTTCAAATTTGTGTCTCAAGCGTCATTAAAAAAAATTTCATTTGAATCCATTCACAAATATTCTCAACTTGCGCGTGTAAGTACGTGTATGTCAATGCGCCTCTAGACCATGCAACTGACCTTGCCAAAATATTGTTACCTTTTTACTTAATGTGCTGTTGACTTCTCTAATCTGACAGAACTACTACCATAAGCTTTAAATATATATTTTCTTTAACTTTTTGCTTTTTTTTGTGCTTATATTTTTTTAATCATATAAAGTAACTAACAAATTTATTAAATAAACAAAACTACGAATACAGATACATGGCCCCGAAAATATTTGAAAAGTAATGAACATATTTGTGTGAAAATTTGTATATGAGCTGCGCACGCCGAAAGGTTCATAAAAGGTATGAAGACATGTAAGACCGGGAAATTATGAACAATTTCCACTTGGTCAATCAATTGGCAAAATAATAAAGAAATCTCTATTTAACCTTGAAAAATGTCACTTAAACTAAGTTTATGAGGTAATATTTCTTAGACTCGTGAGGATTTATGTTTTGCATAAAAACAAAACTTTTATTTTTTAAATCAATAAAATCAATTCTTGCTATTTTTTGATATTATAGCTAAAAGTATCTGAAAGTACACAATTTCTATGTAAATTCTTGATTTATGCAAATTATTTGAATTAATTTTGCAACTTTTAATTTTTTTTTCGCAAATGCCATCAAATTTTTTGACGAGGACAGGAACAAATGAGTGTATGCATAAAAAACTGTTTAACTTAATATTCATACTTTTTAGATTAATTTTACTTATTTTTTTCTAAAGTATTTTATCTTTATAAAAATAGAAATATTTTTATTGTTATAGAATAAACTTGCTTTAGTGTATATCAAATCTTGAATATTTTATGGATTTTAAATTTTTACTTTTAGATATATTTTGTACTTTTATTTTTTACTTTTTATATATATTTTACACATATAAAAACAGAGGTTAATAATTTAATCATCTATTTGCAAATTAAATTAATTAGTTTTATTAGGAATCAATAACAATATTTACTTTAAATAGTTGATAAAAGCAAACTACAAAAACTTATAATTAAAATAGTTGAACGAAACGATATGATTTAACAATTATGAAAGCTTTTAACTTAATTAAGTAATAATAATATGTTTAGTTAACAATTTCATCCTTAACTGAGGTTAATTTGCATGAAATATAACTGAACTGAAAGAAATTCTAATATATAGCTAAATTGCATATAAAACTTAATTAACTTTAAACTGTTCACATTTGCACACATGACAATTATGATAATCATAGTTTTTACAATCTTTGGTAACAGCAAGTAATCGGTTATCGATTAATGTAGTAAAAATTCAAAGCAGCAAATGTTTATTGTTAATACCGCGTGCAATTACTAAGCCCTTTACTTAAAATCGCTAGTGTCACTAATTTCCTATATTGTCCTAATATATCAATTAAGATTATATTATATATTTATAATATATTTTTTTTAAAGGGTAGAAGATCTTATAAAAATGTAATTATAATGTTATATTCTAGTTTTTTAATTAATAAATGATTAAGATATGTTTGTATATGAGTAAGCAGATAAATAATGTTTATGATTATCACACTTATTGATAAATCATTTGATATCATTTGTAAATATAAGAATCAGAAATATTCTGTAAACAAGTTTGTAAATGACAAATATTTGTAAACTTACATTTAAAGTAACATCGTTATTATAAAATAATGTTTCATTTATTTTACTAATTAACTAATTTTTGAGATATATTTAGAAATGAGTAAAAAATGAAATACGCAAAAGGAATTGAAATGCAGAGTAACCCACTTATATATCATTCCACTCTAAATTAATATAAAATGAAATAAGAAGACTGATAAGAAAAAATAAAGGAAGAGACTAACAGATAGAGGTACCGAGTATAATATGGATACAGAGAGAGAGAGACAATAGGAAAGAATAAAGAAAGAAAACGAAGAACAATCATTGATTGTCAAATAATTTAATTTTATAAACAGATAAACAATAAAAACAGATACAAAATTCATCACTACTGCAATAAATGGCACCGACCTATAAATCTTTATTATATTTGGTGATTTTGCTTAATGAATCAATTTAAAAAATTGCACGGATTTATTCTATATAACTTTATATTGAATAAATAATTAAAATACATATGTATGTGTTTGGGTTTTTTTAGGGAATGAAACAAAAATGTTCCTTTCTGCATGGGATAAAGAGAAAAACATGTAAATAGGTATAGAAGAAGGTCTAAAATTTTTAATACCATTCTAAAAATTATCATTATATGAATTTAAATTGTAATATGTGGATATTTTTAAAACAATTTTTATCCGATTTACGGGGTGTTTAATATAGCTAAAATATTTTGTTAATTTTTTTTAAGATAGTGGATTACTGAAATGAACGTAAGAGCCTATAAAAAGTTTTCATATTTAATAATATTATATTGAAATTTCATATAATGTGCCTCGATATAATGACAAAAAAATTATTAACAATAACTGGAAAAATATTGGAAATGCACATTAGAATAATACATTGATTGATTTTTAATCGTTATTGTAAGAAGTAGTATTTAAAAATATATGTTTTTCCAAAGTTTATAATATAAATTATTTAAATATAGGCAATTGTTAGTTTCTGGTTGTAAAGTAAAAGCAGAGACAAGTTGTAATATTTCTGTTCTGTCTTATTTATATATGTGGCTTCCTGTTCGTTCTATTCAAAAATTTTTATAAAATATATAATTTATATATTATATATATTTTATTTAAATATACTAAGGTGAATTTTAAATATAGTTTAATATTCAGCACAAATTCACTAAATTGAGTATATACTTAATTTTACCACGGTCCATATTTAAAATAAATATTTCCGTGTTTGATAGGAAATCGTAGCAAAAGATATTTAACGTTAATACTTTTTATTTGATTTTAATACGTTTTTCCTCCAATAAATTTTAATAAATGTTCTCATTTGTATTTGTTGTATTAGATATTAGACAGAAAAATCTATTATAAGTAAACTGTACAGTTTATTATTATAGTTTATATTAATTTTGTTTTGATATTGACAAATTAAACAAGTCATTTTATTCATATATTTAATTCATATTATTGAAAAATATATAAAATATATATATATATATATATTTTGATATATAAAATCAAAATTCAACCTGAATCTCGAAAAAAAAACAAGTATATACAAACGATTAAAGTCGATACTAATATTTACAAAAAATATATATGCACGGAAAGACCAAGATTATTTCTTTAAAAAGGTTACCAAACTTAGAACATTTTGAAATATTGACTTTTTTTGGTTATATATATAAGAATGTTAACAATCTTCATAATTTATGTAAAAATAAAAACAAAATTTTAATATATGTGCCACGCTTACTTTGTATATAATAAATAATTTATTCACTTGGAAGCAAAAAGTGTTTATTTCTTTAATTAGATGCAAAAATCAAATGATCATTTATAATTATATATATAAAAGTTGAAAAAAATAATTTCGTACAAACTTTAGAAATTCTGATCTCTTCCTATGTTAGACTAATCATTAAATACAATCTAATACAAAATACCGTAAAGGACTTTAAAATCAAAAAAATAATAAACTTATTGTAGTAATTTGTGAAATAAAAATATTTTTTGAATAATATTCTTCACAATTTATTAACAATAATAAACTAAGTGCAAAAATTCGGTATTTCCACTTATACCAGAGTTAAAACTTTCAATATATGCTACTTTATGTTATTATATATCGCAGTTTATATATTTGTAATAAAAATTTTCCATTAATCTTTCCGAGTTTTTAAAAGTTAACACTTTAAATCAGATATTAAAGTCCCTAAATATATTTATAATATTAGTACATACAAAGAAATCAAAAAATTAATAATGAAGGATATTCAGAAGTTATTGAAGTAACGCATAAATTCAATACTCCTTATCTTCGTTAATCCTAAAAATCGAGTGCACACTCACTTCCCTGCACCTTATGCATTGAATATATTAATGTTTTATTTCTGAAATATTATGCTTTCGAAAATTTGTATAAGAATCAAAGATTTAAAGTAGTGATCATATCTTTTAAAATTTAGGAAGAGTAAAGCAGATTGTACATCCATTTATTTACTTATGTCTCGGAACTGCCAGAAATCTAGAATAAATCTAGACAGTGGCGTAGCCAGAGAAGAATGGGAATAAAAATAAATTAAAACCTATATTTCCGGTGCTACAAATTTAACAAAATTAAGAGTATTAAACAAATAAATTTAACTCAAAACAATAAAAGTAGAGATTGTGTAAAAGAATATATATAACATCTATAACATTTTATATACAACATTTAACTTTCATCTAACCTGAAAAGGTCTTCAATCTGAAGACCCTGTGCGACATATATCTTTAAAAGTAGCACAACATAAATAGCACAACATAAAATAAAAATCGTTTAAATAAAAGGAAATATTTCAGTACTGTTCACTCTAGCAACTTAATGTTTTATATAAGTAAATTGTTTCTAATAATAATAATTGCAACTAAGATTCTTACATTAGCATGTACTGCCTGAAAATACTAACTTCGGTTGGGTTGCCTACTAACATTAGTTTTGTATATATATTTATCATATTACATTTTTATATTGATTTATATATATAAATAACTTATATAACCACTTGTATAATATATATTTTTTATGAAATTTTTTAAAGGAAAAAATATTTTCTTTTTTAAACTGCGTTTAATTCTAATGATCTTTTTTACTATATTTTATGCTTTTAGTGCTTAAAATGAGTGCCGCTGTATTTATACTATAACCTGAGTTTGTGAACTTTAAAATTTCATACTCACAAACCTTTATAATTTGTTACATAATCAAATGTGTTATTAAGTTGTTTATAATGTTTTTCAAATACTAAAATTCTCGTGAACCATAAAGATTTTGCTACTTTTTTTAGAATTTCATAGTACACTTTCACACTTATTTTTACATTCAACCTGTATTGTTATAAAATAAAACACTTCATTTTTACATTTAATAGTTGAGTCCTTCTACGGAGGGTACTCGGTCATACTAAATATTCTTGAAATTCACTTGATATTCATATGTTATTCCTTTAAATTTAAAACACTATTTATCACTTTTTAGCATATTTCTAGTTTTATGTCAAATGCTAAATTCTCACCTTGCAGCTGCAATTTATCTCCGTTGCCGCTGTTTTATTTGCTTGCACTGAAATCTTTTACTATGTCTTATACAGAAAACTATGGACACTTTAACACCACTTCTGGCATCCGCTTCCCACGAAACCCATTCACAAACTGAGCTTTTCAACCGTAATGTGCACCACTAAGTATGACTTCTACCGCACGCCGTTTGCTCTGTGCTATTCGCTGATGCTGTATCGTTGCTGCTACTGTGATAAAATACTCAATTTAACCAACAATACTTTTGTTGGCTCGGTCCAGTTGTATTGATCGCGCACGCACACGTTAATTTTCTATTGTTGTCACGGTGTTGTTGTTGTTGTTGTTGTTGTTATTGTTATAGTAGTTCCGATGTCGTGTTTTGGTTCAGTTTTTTATTTCATTATCAAAGTTCTTTTTTTAAACAAATCTTCTTCTTCTTATACATTTGTATCTTCTGCCGTTTCTATAAGCTAAGTTGATATTTTTTTACGATCATTGTTGTTGTTGTATTCTATGATTATGTCAAGACTTTATCAATTATAAATTTTAGTCTAAGCCTGACTTTTGCTTGTGTTTCGTTGTGGAGTTTGTTTCGTTTGCCGGTTCTTGTTTTAATATTTGGGTTTTTTTTTTAAATAGTATTGTTTATTAATTATTATTAACAATATTTTTATTTTTTTTATTTCGGTTTTGTCTATAGAAGATATTGTCAAATTTTTAAAATCTGCAAATCGTTTTCTGGTATTTCTAGTGTCAATGTTGAATTTTTTTTCAATCAATTGTCAATCTATAAATGTGTTTTCTTTGTTATGATATTCGAACAGATTTTATATTTAATTTGAAATAAAATAATTATAACTCACAATGGAACAATTTTACTGTTAAGTGTAATTATCAGAGAATCGCTTCAGTCCAAAAGTTGCTTTCAATGTTGTCTACTGTGCATGATTGGTGCCTTGGCTGACATTGAACTTGAGTTTTTTAACGGGGTTAACTTGAAATGTATTTAATCACTTCACCATTCTAATACTGTTCTTAACCTAGTAAACTTTTGCTTCTAAAAGAAATGAAAAAAAAAAACTGAAAATGTTCATGCTCTATAGGAACGAATGATTAGCACTAAATTAATTTCAAGCTTCGAAAATTATAGAATTTACTTCATCACTAAGGCGAATATGTTTTTTCACTTAACTTTGCCCATTTTTTACGCTATTTTCAAAATTTACCTAATTTTGTCGAATTTGGATTTTAATTTAAAATTTAATGCGCTATCGGTGTATTGGGTTTTGTTTGCTTATATTTTATGTTTTTGTTATTTTTCTACGCAATTCTCGAGTTATCAGCATTCATGTTGATTGGATGGAGTATTTAGAACTCTTGACCTTTATTTGAATTTAATTTGTACTTATAGTAATATGAATTTAATGAAATATAAGTGGACTACCAACATAGAAACGTCGATTTCAGGTGCTATTTGAGGAGGGAAGTAACACAAATTTAGCATAACGTATTGATTGACCAGCGGTCAGTAACATCAACAAGTGTTAACCACCAGGGTTGCCAAAATTATAACAAAAACCATTACTAAATTTTTTTAATTTTATTGTAATTATAACATATTGATTATGATAATAATAATAAAATATTAATTTTAAATATAATTATAATAATGTTATGGTTGTCATTACTGAACACAGTATAATAGGTCAGAACGCCTCAAAAATGGATATTACAGCCAACATCTACTACAGAAGATGTAGTCATGAGGAGGAAAAAGACACTATCAAATAAATTCTATTTTCCTATCCAATGTATAACAAAAAAGGATGAAAATATTGTTTGCTATTAATTGAGGGGCACCTCACCAGAGTTTCTTTTTTAAAGCTACTGAGGCTTCTTACAATAACAAAACAGTTCAACGAGAATGTATTCATTTAGAGTCCTTACTGGGAAGATGTAGTGTCAAAAGCTACAAATTTGACTTAAGTATATCGAGTGGTTATTCAGAAAGTCGGCAGATGTGTTCACCTTCCAACCTACCTATTGTAATAATATAAATTTAAGTGTTTTTGAAATAAAAAAAAAACAGACTGCAAATGATGAAATGTGTAGTTTAAATTCAGTACTGCAAACCTATGTTCAATAAATTTGTACTCTTGCTAGAACTGCTAGAACTCCTAACTAATACTATTCAGTTTTAAATAAATTTAATATAATAAATCAATTGATGTCGCTGTTCAACATTTTCAATGTATGATAAACTTATTTAAATAAATGCTGTTGATATTTTTTTATTTAATATTTGTGCAGTTATTGCTTAAAGTATTTCAGATTATTACTGAAAATGGCGCAAATAGTTGATTAGAAAATAAATCCACAAAATTTATCAAATATGTATATTAAATACCTACCATTATATAAAAATACTTAGATTTGCTAAAATGCTAAGTCAATAAATTATTTAATAATAAAGTGAACTTTCTTTTTTCTTGATCATTTTTTTTCTAATAAAAAATAGTTTACAAATAAATTACAATATACAGTTATCGTACTTTAATATAATTAAAAAATCAGGTCCTCAAATTAAAACAAAAATAGTGGTTGAACCTAGGCCCTGGTTTGACACGTTTAATATGAAAATTGTTTACGAAAACTTTGTGTTTTAAACAGACTAAATATGTTTAGCTTTGACATTTCATTTTGTTTACTTTATTGTAATCAGCTGTTGTGATTTGATAGAGACTTAAAGAATAACATTGATTTCACAGGTTTTGCAATATCTTTGTGGATATACTTGAATTCCTTTCTGTTGATATTTTGCTTTTTGCAACCCTGTGTAGTTCATAATTAAACCCTCGGACATGCTTATATTTTCACACTAATCATTCTATAAGGCTAAACATGTTTAACAACAAGTTGCAACAGTTAAACGTACTCCGCGGACCTAAACCAGTTTGATACATCTGTTTAAAAAGACTACTAGTATAAAATTTATATAAATAATAGCAATTTTTATTTGTAAAAATTAAAGTAAAGTTATTTGCAAACTAATGCTTATTCACATATTACAAATACTACAACAATAATAATTATACACCATATTGACCATATTAGTTGGCTTGATTCTACTTCGATATAATATAAAACTGATCGAGCAATTATTATATCTTACTATACCGATGGAGTGTGACGTTCGAAGAAAAATCTATGACTTAAAAATTCTAGTACATAATTTCATCAAGCCCTTGCTTAAGTATTCAATATGTAAGCATGCCCATAATGGGTTTTTGGCAATATTTTCAGTGACATTAAAATAATTTCTACTATGTGATGGTTTATTTATTTTGTAAAGACCACTAGAAATCAGTGTTGTCAGATAAAGCTATTTGTAGGCTATTTATAAGGCTATTTTATTCATTATTTATTTTAAATTATTTTAATTTAATTATTTTTACTATTAAATTAAGTACTGTTTCGAATATTGGGCACTTCGGTCTACATAAGCGATGAAGTTTAGCTACTTTTATTAAACAATAACTGCCAATATTACTAGGGACAAACAGGTTCCGCTCCAGTTCCAATGTAGTCCGATGACACATGGATTCTGAGCACAAACAATATAAATATATCAAATGTTTAAGAAAGGATCGTGCTATGAAGAATATATCCCTATATAAAAAGAATATATATCACAGCCTTGTCAACCGACTGATTAGGCAATAATATCGCGAGTTAATATATATATCAACTTATAATTGGAGATATGTCTTGATGATATTGAAGTTCTCAAAGTAAACAGAGGAAATGAGCTAGACTAATTTCATTAATGAAAACCCAGTTTAGAAATGTCAAAACAATAAGTTAAGAAGTTTATATAAGAAAGTAAATATTGTAATTAAATTATAAATCTAAATATTGTCTTTTATTAAAATACTATTAAAACAAGTAATGACCATAAAATATATTACTGTAACGCGCCATTTATATCTTCGCAGAGGAGCACTATGATTGAATCGATAGATTGTGTCGACAATGATGCAGCACACATAAATGTGAAAAATTGGGGAAAGGACTGCCAAAATTTTATTAAAGGCGAAGACCCAAATTAGGTTGTGCAGCCAGATATAATCATAATTTATTTTAAAAGATATTTGACCTTCATATTATGAGGTATTTTCATTTAGTTCAATTGCACTATTGAAATTATGTGTTTAATTCCAAAATTTTCTACAATGGTCTACTACAATATCTTTATTATTAGTAATAGAAGAGACAAAGTGATCTAAGCGATCTATTGCGTTATCCCTGACTGATAAAAGTTACTTTCAAACCGTAAATGAAGAACAATAATAATATTAAAAACAGCTGAAATGAAAAACAAAATCATCAAACGGATGGAAACTTTAACAAAAATTTAACATATATCTACAATTATACCTTTTCTGGTATAAGAGTGAGCAAATGCTTTTAATGATGAGTAATACAACATGAATTACAAAATACTGAATTAAAGATTCTTTTGACAAATAGTAACTTTAATCGTTAAACCTCAGAATAGATACGAATGGTTATTAGTAACTTTTTGTATTTGATTCTTTATCTTTATCTGAAATTGTGTTCTGTTATGGGCTTCTTGAATTTTTAATTTTACGCTTAATACAGAAACGAGTATGTTAATTAAAAGTGTTACTAATTCAAAACATAATTTTATTTTTGTTTGTGTTTAGCGCTAAAAGAATTAACCTCAACTTGTGTTCTAATTGCCACTTCACTGTTTGGCCAATTGAGTTGAGTTTTCAAGGACTTAACGGCAACTGCTACTTTTGCAAACTTCATTTCTGTAGTTCTCTGTCTTTATCTCGTTATATTTTAAAGATTTTTTCCAAAGTATGTTTTTACTGTCGATTTTAAAATTTTCAAAATCACATCACAAATTTGAATATTGCTTATTGCGGTTATTAAATATTTTAACTGAACATGGTCAATGCTATTTCCGGCTGAAACGCACTGCTCTAGCGACGCTTAGTTCGAGTTTCTGCACTTGAGTTGTGATAAATGATAATACCGCTATCTGCAAAAACCGATCCGCAAAGGTTAAGATACATTTTAATCTGTGTTACCGTTGTGACTTGAACTTGACTTTTGCTGTTGAATATGCTTTTTTTTTAGAATATAAATTAATTTGCACGTTTTTCTTTACACATCGGACAGTATTAATTAAATGATTTTTTCTGCAAAATGATCATAAAGTTTTTTAATGTAGGTTAGTGTCAATAACATGAGATATTTTAATAATTTTGACGTAGTATAAAAATTTGATCAAATTATTTTACAGATTTAAGCGATAAAAAGATAATAAAATAAAGCTAAGCTATATTGAAACATATATAAACAGAACTATTTGATTATATCCAAAATTATTTATTGTTTTTCTCCTTAGAAAAACTTATATTTTATATTACAATTGAAATCATTAACCTATTAATTGGAATTGATCTAGACATTTCTATATATCAGACAAAGAAAAATATTAACATAATTGAAATTTCAACTTCTTGCATTTAAAAATTTTACAAAAGTAATGCAACTAATTAATATCTCTAATTACCACTGATATTAAGTGGAAATAATCTGAACAGCTGTATGATAGTAGGATCAGTAGGATTTATTTGATATAGATATAACGATGATCAGTAGGATTTATTTGATATAGATATAACGAAATTATTAAAAAAAGACATTAAACTTTTTAATCTTTTAAAACATATTAAACCCTAACATGGTTTTAATTCTTCTAATTTAGTTTCCATATGTTATATAATTCTTATTGAACAGTCTTCTTCTCTCTAAAGTTCAAAAAATGTAGATTAGTTACTGAAATAGATACCCCGAACATTGGAAATGAATGCACGTCAAAAAGTGTTTCAATATCTGTCCAAATTTCGGCTGCCACTTGATGTAACAAAGGTTATGCATTAACAATGAACTAGTTCTATATGGTAAAAAATCAACAAGCGTATTTCAGGTACATTACTGGTTGTGGAAATAGTTTGCATACTTCTCACATAGCTAGAAAGTCTTTTTGATTTTAAATTCAAAATAATTGTATACTATTAAGTGTAGCAAGTAAGTCTTCCAATGGTAGTATGCGTAGTATTCAATTACATTCTAGTATAATCCTCCTTTGTCAACTTGAATTATCACTTATTTTTCTTTCAAAAGAGAGGTACCAATCATATTTGCATTTAGAGCAAATCCACTTTGTTGGAGAGACAGAATAACAGAGACTCATAATCGCATATTTTTTTTTGTTGTCAAACCAGAGAAGCTTTTAATCAAGATTTGAAGAAAAATTCCGATGCTATAGGAAATATAAATTTTAAAGTTATAAGTACAGCAAACTGTACTTATAATCAAAGTTATTCCTGTATTCGGTGGAATAGATATATGAGTGGTATTTAGATATCATGGATGTTTTATTTTTTATTATTACAAAGTATAATTTTACATTGCAACCTGTGATATGTATGAGATAATCTAGAGTCTCTGCGTTAAAATAGAACATTATCTTTTAAGTTAAAGGTCAAACTATTCTGTTTGATCTACAATTAGTATTGCTCCCATAGAAAAATTCCGCCAATTTGTGTATAAAACCTTTTTCACGTATTTATTATAAGCATTGTTTCATTTCTCTGCTTAATGCTAAGGCTATCTCGTAAATTGGAGAGTACCTATTTTTACTCGTTCTGTGGTATTTCACCCGGTAATAGTGCTATTTCTCAAAAATGATCTTAAATGTGAGGCAAAACCGTCTAATAACTCTGACTCTACTTCGATGTGGTGTTATCATTTTCCTCCATACCTTTCCTTCACAGCCCTAGTTTTCATGACTCCAGTCATGAAATCTGTGCATAATAACCTTTTTGTGGTTCTTGCAAATACCCTACTCCGTTCATCAGTCTGACCCTCTCTCCTCTCAATCGTCTTCATACTTTGACTTACTTAAATTGGAATTTCAAAATGTTAAGTATTTTATATTTCCTTCTACTTTTATCATTGATTACTGGATTTTCAACACTCTTTACAGAATATAAGCTTATTTATAAAAAAAATTTTTAACAATTCAAAAAAAGTTTTACAAATATTATTAAATTTTAAATTTGGAACTAAAAAAACTATCTTCTGTTACGTAATCAGAACCAGATTAAAAAAGATACTAAATGTATAGTTTCAAATAAACTGCTTTTTAAAAATAAGACTTCACTTGGGCAACACAAATGATCTCATTTTGACACTATGACTGAAGCTGTTAATTTTATTATTCATATTAGAGAATTAATTAGTCAAAATATATCTATGAAATTTTACTAACAATTTTCTTAGTCAGTTTTACTAGACTTAAATCTTCTGCTTTACTATTAATGATAATAACTGATTACAAATGCAAATTGATAAATTCTTCAAAACAAAACAATCGCCACCCACTCATTGTGTAATTATTTTGAAGTGCGTAAATTTACTCATCAATTAAATGAATTAAACGTGAAATCTATTTTTAAAATTTAAAAATTTTGGTAGCAAATTAATTGCAATTTTTTTATTATTTATTGCTGAAGTTAGCAAATTCTGAAGCTTCAATTAGTTCTAAACAATGTTTTTCAATTAATTTAATAAATTTTGGTGTTTTTTGTTTTAAACAAATTGTTTATTAAAAAAAATGTCGGCACGATTTCCTATCACTCGCACGCTTCTATCAAAAATTCATAAAACGCAAAACTCAGACGCAATGCAGCGCGAAAAAAGCCATAAAAAAGATACGAGATACAAATTGTATCCGTTTGAAAGAGCATAAAATTACGCATACTTAAGATTCATGATCAAGGCCAGCATCAAACTGAAGACAATTAATATTTATTGGCAAAATGCTGTACATCAATTTTTGCATAAAAATAAAAATGTTGTGGTTCCAAGTCTCGCGACAGTAACTTACTTCCTTAAGTTTTTAACAGAAAAAATTAAATCGAATCTCATTATAAACAGAAAGACATAAAATTTTATTACCTTAAAATTTTTAACAAAATAGTTAAATATTCTTTTTTGCAAATTCCATCATGTGATAATATCATAACTGGACAGTTCGATTCTAGTTATAAATTAAAGGTGTTGCTGCTTATTTAATTTGGTTTTGATTTCTTGATCTTGAAAAGAAGTTTGCATAAGGATATAAAATACATGATATATTATTTTGAGTTGTTCAGATTAAAAATAAATTGAATTGTTATTGCCCATATCGCAAAATGTTTTGCGAATCCTAATAGGTCGGGGTCTGTTGGTGGCGACTTACTTTCTTTTCTCAACCAACTTTATTAAGCCATCTGATATTCATCATACAACTAAGTAAAATTGTATTGAGTTGACTGCACCCAGTTCTTTTGCAGAAAGAAAACTCCCAAAAAGTCAACCTTTTGTCAACAAAGAGTCTGACAAAATTATAATTCAATCACTTCTTCTCTGTTCTTATCCCGATAGCTTCTTCTGAAGGCACTTAATCTACTCACTGGATCCATATAGGATAATGATCTAAAAAAATGAACGTCAGCAGATGGACACTACTCCTTCTTAAACTTACGAGAGTATCTGTTCTTTTTTGTCATATTTTAGACCAAAGTTGCTTTGGTAAATGGTAAATCACCAGTAAATAAAACAATGATTACAACAGTACGAGTTCAGATCTATTAGATTGAAACACTTCTATTCACCTTAAATTGAATTTAACATTTTTATATATTGGTGCAATCTAATGAAGTGCAGTAGAGAAAGATGCGGCAAACTCTTTTGCTATATTTTCATCAATTCTTCTCTATTCAGAAAGCCGATCAAATTTTATTTTATTCATATTAGCTTTTATTTATATATGAAATTTTGCATCTTCCAACCGACTTGAACTTACCAGCTCAAGGTTGGAAGATTTAATTGATGCTTGACTGTCAGTATAATAGCATATAATAAATCTTATATTTTTATGTCGTCTATTGGTGTATTATATAATCCAGAAATTAATGGCTTGCAGTGAAAAACTATGAAATACACATCAACTGGTATGGATAGATTATCGTGTTTTCAGTGCCATACGTTTTTATAAGTAATTCAACAAAGAGACTTATATTTTCTTAAATCATTAAAATTGCTTCTGATTCGATCTTTAATGTACTTAACTTTAAAATCCCATAATCAATATTGTTCGATTATACTTTTCAAAACTATTTGTGGCCTTACATTTGCCGACTCTCTTTAAATATAAAATCTCAGTAATGTATCTAGCGGTGGCTTAGGGGTTAGAACGTTTTTAATCATATAATTTGCAGATAATTTACTATAAAGACACTGTAAACAAATATAAAATATTTTTAAATTCAACCCCTCCCTCATTGGTACAATCCTGGCTACATTACTGTAAAATCAAAATATTCCAGCGAATGTATATATGTGCTTGATAAAAAACAAGATCTAAAGCATTTTTTTTTGCGATAAGGAGGTGTGTGATGCCTATGCACTGAACACAATCCGCCGCCCCGGTGATTGAATGTTGCATTCATTACTTTTCCCGGCGCCCCGTCTCACACGGAACACTCCCCTTCATTCCTAGACACGTTGTCCTACCCCGGGACTACGTAAGTATTACTTCGAGGTAGTGTCCATTTAGTTATTTAAAAGTTTCATCGTTGTGACCTGCGTCCAGGCCCCGCTACTACTTCAGGTGATTCACTTTGCTCCTCACTTTGATGCGGTACGTCTGCTTTTTCCATCTATCTTCTGTCGAGTTCTACTATTTTCAGTCTCAGGATCTTTCAAACATTGCTATGCGATCCCAGTTTGTTTTGTTTTCGCTCTTTTTGTCTGTCATCGTCTTTGGGCAGAAAACACTAACTTGCACTGCTAGCGATTCTCGTTCGGGTAACCATTTTCTGTAGTTAAAGAATATGTATTCTGCGATATCATCGTCAACACCGCAATATATGCAATTTGTTGACTCTACTTTAAGCTTGCGATAGAAGTAGCTGTTGAAATTTCCATGACCAAATTGGAACTGAGTGAGGTAGTAGTTAACCTCGCTGATGTCTCTTGCTAGCCATTTTTTTATTATTACTGGGCAACAACTGAAAATTTCATGGTAAGAAATTTTATGGTATGATCTAATTAAGCAAATCGTACTTGTGATCATGCACTTCAACAATGAAAAGTAATGCAAGTAAAATAGATATTCAACTCCAACTGAAATATAATAGTGTTTGACCAGAATGCAATTATTAAGAACTTCATCTAAAATTATTGAAACTATATTCGTGTCATTTGAATATTTTCGAAATAGGAAAGATTCTGCGTTTTTTAACATTGCAACCATTGTGATTATAAAGAATTTAAATTCAGTAAAAATTGGAACATTGAAAAACTCCAGAAATCCAAAATCATTTTAATCGAGACCGTGTTAAAATTTATTTCCAAAACTATATAATTTATACCGAATAAGCGTACGCTGATACCACTGGGTCTTTTCTCAAAGATTTTCATTAATAATTTTAAAATATAGTTAAAACTTTTTAAGTTTTTTTTTTATTGATTTAAGCACTTTGGATAAAATAAGATAAAAAACTATCTCTAAAGTTAAAATAAGCTTAATATTTCTAATAAAAGTTTATTAAAAGTTTTTTAAATAAACCTGACAAAAACTTTATAAAATAAAACAAATTAACTGAATACGTGATTTTAGCCCATACTCAAACCATTTTACGATATTAGCCTTTCTCATTAGTAGTTTTCGCCTTTTAAAGCCGAGCTTTTATTTCCGGGATATTTTTCATGTTTTTTTATGGGATATTTGTATTTAAATTGAATCACGTAGTTTGTAACTGGCTTAAACTTAATTATTAATTATTATTATTAATTGACGAAAACTTTTAATAATACATTAGCATACATTTTCAGCATATCTAATTAATTTCATTCAGCGAACTGACTTATACATCAATGAACTTTACAAGAAATGTATTCTACCTTTTGTTGTCAGTTTTTTAAGGTAAGATACTCTATTTCATTATTAAATAACCCAACAGACAAACTATAATTATTTTTCAATTATCAAATTAAACAACTGATTTCAAGTGGTATTATTTTACTAAATATGCAAACTCTTGTTTGCTGTGGGAATTAACTTATAAGTATATATATTATATAGTTCATTTTCGTAGATAGTTAGATTTATGTGAAAAGTAGTATAACTATTTTTTAAATATATATTATGTATTTGGACGATAGAACGATGGAACTATTAATGATAACAAAGTTAAAATTTCTCTCCTAAATTATTATATCTTCTTAAGATAGGCTATAAGACACTGCCAGTTTGAACTGTTCTACAACATGTATAATTTAGGTGTAGATAGCTTACTTTGAGCTACCTAGAAATATTTAATATCTTCAAGCATTCGATCATGAATTGCATGATGAATTCTTTCACACTCGTGTTGCCGTTGCTGTTTGTGATATAATGACGATACTTCAACGTATACTTTAGTCCTTTAGTTCTTGCTTTAAATATCATCGATATGGCGGTTGTATTCGCCAAATTACGAGTTGGGCGCAATTTTTTTTTTAATCTATTCCTGCTTCATTGTTAGTGCTGTATTCGTCCGATTATGATTTCCACTGAACAAGAAAATAGTAACTCTGCTATGACAAAATTCGTAAATATTTTAGATAGTCAGTTTATACTCATTTTTATCTATTTATTTAGGTATTCAAAATGTAACTATAAAGAATACGTTGACATTATTGGCAGATTATTGGCATGTGGAAAACTATCTTTGTATATAGAAAAAGCAAATACTAATTCTAGTTTAAGTTTACTAGGAATGAAAGTCAATATATATGTTAACAATTACAGTTGAGTGCAATAGTCAATTTATGTTGCACTTTTTTAATACTTCAAAATTTTTCAAAGAAACACTGTCACAGCTTAAAGAGTTGTTAGTAGGAATTTACGTCAAAATTCGGTTTAAAAATTTCTTATATTTTCCATTTCTTAAATATTGTGCTAGGTTATCATAGTAATTTTCGTTGTGCATGTTCAATACCGGGATCAATTTATTTTCATTTTGATTTTTTCAGAAAACCTTATTCTGAATATATATCTTTTTATCTTTATCTTAATTTCTTTTTTAACTAAATTTTTCTAAACTGCTTCTTAAAACTATTTATATTATTCATAATTGTATTATTCAATCTTGAAGGTTATATTAACTTTTCTTTATCAACTATAAGTTTTTATACGTTTTGTTCTTAAATATCTGGTAGTTACTGTATAAACCAAAGACTTGCCATTTTGTGTTGAGTTTTGAGTTTTCTTTTTAAATTGTAGATGCTTTTGTTTCTTTATATGATTTAAAAGTGTTTTTCTTTGATTACCTCAAATTATTCAGCTCGTACTATTCCAATTCATTCAAAATAGTTAACTTAAAATGTTAATTTGATTTGCCCAAAAAATATTATTTTCCTTGATCGTTGTTGACATGATATTTGGAGTCGTTGCTGTAAATATAAACTATTTTCTAAATATATATCAACGGAAGCGTATGTAGGAGCTGCTATCAATATTTTTAAAATTTTTTGATAAAGTAATGTTGAAGTTCATTTACTTCCAGCTACAGGTCACTTTTTTGTTAAAATTTAAATTAAACGTTTATTTAATAATTTTTGATATATTTTATACTTCGACTCAGTATCTGAAATTATTAAATATAAATTAATAACATTAATAACATCTATATCTTGATTCTGTTCTCTATATTGCTCCTGATGATGACTCTCAAGGCGAATCGAAATATAGAATATATTAAAAAATATTAAACAAAAGTTTAATTTTAATTTTAACAAAAAGGTGATCTGAAACCGGATACAAAATATATGGATATAGTATAACTGAGTTGCTCTTTATACACATTTAAATAGTTTCATTTTTGATTGAAAGGATACATTGTTTAAAACTTGTTACATATGATATTAATGCAACTTACTTTAAAGTAGGTACAATGTCAAGTAGTCATTAGGAAGTATATCCATAAAGGGTAAATCTAGCGATTGGAGATGATGAACTAACAGCAGCCAGGCGTCTGCAGTCTTCTGTCAATGACATTATCGCTTGGGCTGAAAAGTGGAAAATAAAACTTAACCACTATAAATCAGTTCACGCCAACTTTACAAACCGAAATATCAGATTTATGCCCCTCTACATTGATGGAATACAAATTCCACATTCTAATACGGCTAAGTACCTCGGTATGACATTGGATGCAAAGCTGAGATGGAATGAACATGTAAAAAAAAAGAGAGATGAACTGAATATAAAATACAGATCAATCAAATGGCTTATTGGAAAGAAGTCGAAACTGTCACTTCATAATAAGCTTTTAATTTACAAACAAATATTGAAACCAATTTGGACATATGGTATTCAGCTCTGGGGATGCGCTAGCAGCACACATGTTGAAACCATACAAAAATTCCAAAACGTTATATTAAGGGGTGTGGCAAATGCACCATGGTACGTAAGGAACTCTGATCTGCATCGTGATCTAGGGATAAATACGGTGGTGGAAGAAATACAGCGAAATGCAAGAATGCACCTGCAGCGACTGTACTCTCATCCGAATGATGAAGCTAACGAACTGGCGTCAATAGAGCCAACACGTCGCCTTAAGCGTCTAAAACCTTGTGATCTTTGGTCGCAACCTGTCCGAAATGCGTGATAAATGAACTTGCGTGATTTCTGATTAAATTCTTTATAATTGTTGATTAAAATTGTTTGTTAGCTTATTATATTGTTAGCTAGTTACTTTTATAAAAATTTATTTAATCAAATAAAATAAATTTATATAAAAAAAAAAAAAAAAAAATAAAGGGTAAATGTGTCTATTTATTTGAGTTTGCCAACGGTTTACTTTCTTATTCACTAGTTTTCTGAGATTTACATATTTTAAAATTCATCAATATATTTAAGAATAATCATTTGTTTATTAACAGAATATCTATAAACTGTGAAACTGCAGTAATTATATATAATAAAGTGTCCCTATATAATTTATAGTTCAGATTAAAACATTAGTAGCCACAACATTTTCTGATTAGAAAGGATTGCACTGTTTATTTACATTGAAATAAAATGTATTAACTTTAAATACGAAACTACGAATTACGATGATGGCGCTTGTCATTATTTATCTTATATAAAAAGTTATTTATATTAAAAAATTTTTATATATCTATTAAAACAATATTTTTAAAAAAATATTTAAAAAAATTTATGTAAAATAAATAATACTAATCTATTTTTATATGTATTATTTTTGAAAAATATTTTATAAACTAGTTTCTGAAAGCATTGGGCAAATTGAAATAACATTTTCTGTTATTGGTTACAGAGATGTTAGCAAGTAAATGTTAATTGAGTTCTGTTACATTATGATTGCTTAAAGAAGGCAGTATGTCTTTTGAACTTAACTATTTATTTAATAATTTTTATTAATATTAATTTACTTATTAACATTTTATTTCATATAGTACATATTAGTTATTCAATAAATTTAAACTGGTTGTTGAATTAATAAATGAATTTAAATTTTAAACTCCAATTTTTTTAAAATGTTGTTCATAATTATGAACTTAACAAGTTCTTACTTAAGAATTTTCGGCACAGAAACTTGATTACATAACATTAAATATGTTCCATTCTAAAACATAATTTCCAAGTTATATAATGAATGGGATAATATCGCAATATTTTAAAAGTTTAAGAATTCAGCTAAAAGTTTGGCATTCAATTCTGCATAAAATAACTCTTCCGGTTCCGCTTAGCACCAAACGAGAAATTCGTAAAATAATTTTGTGGCAAAACTTTAAAGAAAAAATTAAAAATAATTTAAATTTGCATATGCTTAAAATTAACATAATTTAAAATAATTTGATTTTTATGAAAATGAAAGAATAGATTTAACAATGACTAAAAACCAAAAGAATATTCTTATGTAATACTAATGTGATTTAATAATTAATTAATTTCATTCTTTAATTCTTTTTCTTTTTACTTAGAATTTGACTGAAAAGAATGAGAAATATATATTTGTTTTGGATATATAAAACGAAATTATATAATTTTTAAAAGTTGTATCTGAGTATATGGGTATATATCTGAGTATATACATATATTATTTTGTAAGAATACAAAATACAGTGTGTTATTTATAATATAATAATAATATGGAGTTTCTCAACAATTATTGAGACAAACGTGTGCATTCTCAATATTTTTTTTTATAATATGCAAATACCTTGAATAAACTGATGTCATTATTCGAATTAAGATAATAATATAGATAATATAATTATAAATGAATAAACGGTTCAATTATATAAAAGGAATATTTTTCAAATTAAAATAAATGGACTACAAAACAATGACTAGACTTAAATGAGTTATTGTATTACCTATAAGAAAGCAACTGCAAATGAACAAGTTGGTGTATAACATAGTAGATTATAAATAAATGTTAAAAATATTTAAATTAATTGACCATATATATTTACTTAAAATTTTAAAAAAATGTGAAGAAGTTTAATTATTAATTATCCTTAATAAAATATTTTGGCCTTCTTAAATTTTCATGATTATCAAAATCTCCTAACCTTCAAGTTAGAATGGTCATTTGATTTACTTTATTAACTTAGATATATGTGTGAGATGTCACAAAGTATGTCAGTGTTCTGCGATGTCGCAAAGCCAATGTTTTTGGACAAACCTAACAAATATATTCCATCAATCTCCGTACACACCTGAATTGGTGCTGTGTGTCTCTCTTGCGTTTCTAAAGATATAATGACCATTTCGTGAAAGGTCAACTGCGGTCCCAGAAAAAAAATTTGCTAAAATAAATGTCAACTCAACTCAACCTATGCAAAATGAATAGAGAACAGGATCAAGCAATGGTGTAGTTGTACTTCTCTCGGTGTGGGGTTTTTTGACGGCGACAAAATAAATTGTTATATTTTGTTTTTGTATATTAATTCGAATTGCTCCTTATATATATATATATATATATATATATATATAAATATATATATATATATATATGTAAATATAACGTTTTAGAAAAACATAAAACAATATTTTATTGAACTATTAACAACCAATAGTTAATAATAAATTATTAATAATTAGCATAATTAACTTTAACATCAAATTTAAATTAATATGTTTTTTAAAGACTCGAAACGTTCCATTCAATAAGACTTAAGTTAAACTATAATTCAGAACTAATCATTTTCATATAAGAATTTCTTAGTTTGGTTCAAATATGACCCATTGACCCATTGTGAATCACATATGTATGTCGGCATGAGAACACATTTCAAATAACACACGATAAAAACTTCAATATAAAGAATAAAAAATTTATTTCAAAGTCAGTTTCAAGTTTATTAAAAAAAATTATTTAAAGGGTTTTTAGATTTTAAAAAATTTGCTAAAAGTTATATTTGCATATATGTATGTGAAACATATTCGACACATATATACGTACCAACGCACAACCGTAAAAAATGGTTTGTATTAACTGTTTGAATTTTTATTGTTGTAACATATAACAATTTTTTTTATATTGTTAAAAATATATTATAAAATATATTATATAAAATATATTATAATATATTTTATACAAAATACATTAAATATTAATCCGAGATCATTAAATGGAAATAGTTACTGGTTGTTCCTAAGTAAATGGTAATAATTGAAATCTAAAAAATGTGCTATCACATTACCTACAACTACGTAATGAACAGCGGACGTCTATTTGGATGTAACATACAACATTAAAGTGAGGAAGTATGAAACAATTTTGAGACAATCACCAATCTACAGGACAGATTTCTGGACATTGACGTTGTAGAAACGGTAAGACAAGAACATTTTCGAACGAAAAAATATAATAAATATTTGACGAATTAATAAAAATATCAGTCAAAGAATAAACTTACGATCAACCTTAGGATAGTAAAGATGAAAAGAACGTTATTAAATGTATAAAAACACAGTATGAACCATGAGTGAGCTACATAAAAAACAATAATGAAATATAACTCTATTGCCACCTAGAACTAAATAGACCAGCGTTGTATATAATACTGCTTTAAAATTGAATTGGATTATTTTCACCCTATAAAGTTATGTTATTATGCTTTCAAAAATATTACAACAGTTATGAAACATATAAATCTAATTTTATATATTTCATTACATTTATTGAATTTATTTCAGACAAACTTGCTGGATGATGACATCCATCAAGTTTGCAATAATACACAACTCAAAATAATGTAATAAAAATTTGTTACGATTGTTAGATAGTATTTGCATTTTATAAATAATTGTAAATATTCGGATTATTCAGGTTAGGTTACACCTGTACGATATGTATATTTACCCGATAGTGGTTGTTTTGAAAAAAAAGTCCCTTAAAAAAAGTTTTTTTTTTCCAGTTATTTTCTTTATCTTAACATCTGTAAGTTTAGTAAAGTTTATGTTAAAATAGAACGACAGCTAGAGAGCCAGGGTAATCTATCTTAATGAGCTGCTCAAATAAGAATGTACATTATAAAGTCTTCGATTCTGGTTTTATTATCTTACAAATATCTTGAAACATTTAATGATTTTTGACACCGAATGTGTGTCCATTACAATCTTGGTTCCGTTTGAAACCAAGATAAATATATATTTTTAGCAAGGAAGTTTAATATACTTTTCTTATATAATGTAAACTACACAATTATTACATAAATTAAATATTATGCTCATAATAATCAATATGTTATACTCAAATAAATAAATTTATTTTCATATAGCAATTATGTCTAATGTTTATTTAAACTTACACTATATAATAACATATTATAATATTATATATTATATATATTATAATATTATATATTATATATATATAATATATTATAGTATTATATAATATTATAAATAATATAATATTATATATTATATTATAATATAATATAATGTTATTTAAAAGGGGTATATTTAATTCTATAAATGATTATAATTAATGGCAGTTTTGTTATACACTATAACAATAAATAAATGAATTAGTTAATTATTTACTCATATTAACTTCCAGAACACAGTATTTAGTATAAAAACTTTTTTACTGGTGTAATTATTTAATAAAATATAAAGACTTTGAACTTCACATTTTATTACGTTATGAAGAATATCATTGGCATTGTTGTTGCTATTGTTATACTTACTGTACGCAGTCGAACGTACTAATGTTTGTTTATATTTTTAGTGTAGTGCTATTGCTAGGAAACACAAATAAGATTTTTGAGATGAACTTGACCGTTTCATATCTGTTTCTTTTTTGTTTTTTGCTGTGCTTTTTGCTTTTTTTTAGCAGGTTACGAACGTTGACCGCCAATTGTCTACAAAATTTTTTACCAATGAATCTCTAAGAAACCACATGTTGCCATGTACACTTAGAAGAATACACTCAGCACTCATAAGTTGTGCTTCAAATTCGGTTCAACCCAGAACAAGTTTGATGAATTTTTTCTTTGGTTGTAAGTGAAAGTAAAAGTGAGTTAAAGAAAAATTATTTCTCTTTGCTGTTCGAGTATGAAACCCGTTTTAAAATTGAGTCAATATAAATAAAACAAAAAGTTTCAAGGTCGTTTATGTAGCCGGTTAGACGTCAACCACAACAACAGCAACAGCAACATTAAGAAACGGAACAACTGCAACTCAGTTGCGATGGGACCATTAATTAACTTTCGTTGTCTGGATTCACAAAAGAAAAAATGTATCTGATGTTAACTGAAGCGTGGTTGCTTGTGATGCTGTGGCTGTTATTGCTGCGTATGAAAGCCGATCCGAATGTAAGATAGTTTGCTTACTATCTTTGTGATAGGCTGTATTTGTTATTAGCGTTGCAGCGTTGTATTTCTGATAATCCCAACCTGTTGCATTAACGGAATTGCATCATAAGTACAACGAAAAATTATGTATGTTGTAATACGCTCGCACCTGTGTTCGTTAAAATGATTTCAACTTTCGATTTCGGCTTATCTCATTCATATTTCAAAAAGAGTCAGAAAAAAGAAGGCCTTTGCTGCTACTTTGCGCGAAATAAGGTCAGTGTCTCTTTGGTTTTTGCAAGATATGACTAATGAAATATTCATACATGGAATTCTTACAAACAATATCACCAAAACATACTTGGTAGTGATTAATTAACAAAAATCACTACTAAATATTTAAAAAATAAATTTTCAAAAATATTTTAAGTAATTAGCGGTAGATTCTTAAAAAATATGATTTTACATTGTGACCGAAAGGTTTTCGGAGGTTCTCATTTAAAATTCGCGCGCTGTATATTTTTCGATATTTTAAGTTTATGTAGTTTGGCAGCACTGTCCTTAATTACTATGCCAAAAATGAGCGCGATCTGTCAGACGAGTTCGTTTACGGCGGCTGTTGAAACCAGTTCACCTCAGTAGTGCGTTGCGAAAAAAACAATGGAAAAAAATATTGAACAAAGAGTTTGCATCAAATTTTGTTTTTCGAACGAAATTTCGTGTGCAGAATCGTTGCGAATGCTACAAAAGGCTTATGGGGAATCAGTTTTATCGAAAACTCAAGTTTATGAGTGGTACAAAGCCTTTCAGGACTGTCGTACGACCGTCGAAGACATGCCGCGTTCTGGACGACCTTCGACCTCTACCACCGACGAAAACATTGAAAAGGCAAAGGAAATCGTGTTCAAAAATCCTCATGTGAGTGTTAGAGAGATAGCACGAGAGCTAGGCATCGGTCGTGAGATGGCTCGTTTGATTTTGGTGGACAATTTGTGTATGCGACGTGTCAACGCCCGGCTTGTTCCGATTCACCTCAATTTGTTCAACATTATCAACGATTTTAAGGCCAAACATTCAATAAATACCATCGAACAGCCACCGTATTCACCTGATCTTGCACCGTGTGACTTTTTCCTGTTTCCCAACCTCAAATTACCACTCAGAGGAACGCGTTTTGAATCCATAGAAGACGTAAAACAGAATTCGCAGAGGGAACTCAAAGCCATACCGGAAAGCGCCTATAAAAAATGTTTTGATGATTGGAAGAAACGTTGGCATTTGTGTATCGCTTCTAATGGAGCATATTTTGAAGGAGATAAAATAAATATTGATGAAGATTAAGAATTTTGCGTTTTATTTATTTATGACCGGAAACTTTTCGGTCACAATGTATACCTGTAGTTTTAATGAATGGGTTATAAAAATTATATAATAAGACCAGTTATTGTTTTAAAATAATTCTTGTTGTTTAAAGTTTTGATAAATTAAATAACAATTTTTAATTTTCTTTTATACATAATAGTAGACTTAATTTATTTTAATATATTTTATTATAAATTTTTTTCTGAAGATTGTTAAAATAAGTGAATAAATGATTATAATCGATAATTATGAAATATATTATACAAATAAAACATTTTATTGGTCTTTTCTAATTCCGTTTCCCTTATAGCAAAAATTATAAAATTAAACTAACTTAGATATATTTACCTGAGAAGGATGGAATCATAAGGTGTGTTATGCTTTTATATATACGAATAATTTGGCATATACTGAGTATTAAAAAAATATTGAGTAAGTCACAAATAGTATCTTAGGTTAGAATTGATGTGCACCTTAATTAAACAACACAGTAATAGGTAGAAAATATTAACCACTAAAAAACTAATAATAACTAAAAAAGAACTAATAATAACTAATAATAACTAGTAAAACTCCACAACCAGTCTAACTTTAAACTTTTTAATTGAAATTTCGTTCAATTTTTGACTCTTTAAGTTCAGTTTTTATTGCTGTTATAACCCATATAGTTGCCTTGTTTTGAAAAAAGAAAACTATATGTTCATATATTTTTATATTTATGTGTTTAGTAGCTTATATTCCAAACTAATTTCTCGGACTTGGGGGGAGGAAGTAAACATACAAGGTAAAGTGTCTGATTCCATTTAACACAATCTCCACGTGCCCCCTCTGGATAGCTAGAATCATCTGTGCATAATATACTAATGTATGCATCAAAATGCTTCTCATGGATATATGAGGTTATGCGTCGGGCTTGGAATCCACCATCTGAAAACACTTTGTAATGAAAACGAAGAGTCAGCCTGTGATAAGGAAATCATGAGTTGTTTGAGCTATACCGCGATATTGACATAGCGCATAAAAATTTAGCCGGCTTCACTGTCTTGGTCATGTCATGCGCGAATGGAAGAAAGTTCGCCAGCTAGAAAGGTGTTTGATTCGTTATCTGCAGGTGAAAAAGGCGGTAGAGAATGTCCGCATCTTCGATGGAAGGCGCAGTTGATCAACAATTTGGAGGTACTCGGTACTACCAACTGGCGACAGCAAGCAACTGATCGGGCTGGCTGGCAAAGGCTAATCGACGCGACCAAGAACAACTCACTTCTGTAATGGTAAGCTAAGTATGTAAGTAACTTTTCAAAAAGTTGTAAGTAGAATTTAATTTTCGATTAAGGGAGGCTCTGAAAAAAAACCTGTGACTACTTGGTCTCATGGTTATTTTTCAATCATAACCACACTAACCTCCATATAACCACTCTTATACAGATCTGCAATATATAGTCAAAAATATATAGTACAAATTCCTAAATATTTTAGAAAATTTTCCTTTTTGTATCTAAAAAAAAACAAGTCAATCTCCATTTAAAATAGGTAAGGCTGAACTCAATTTTTAATTGTGTCTATATAAATTTTGACGTTGAAATACATTGATGTGCAAGCAAGATTTAACTGAAATGTGTTTTGATTTAAATAAAACTATAATAAAAATCAATCATTTTATTTAATTTTCTTAGTATTTAACTAGTCACTCTTGTTTTATTTCCTAGCTGTTTTTCTTTTTTGGAAGTTTAGAAATATTTGTCAAAATTTTTTTTCCTATATTGTCCTATAGTATGACACTACGAAAAAAAGAAGGTTCACTCAGTAAAAACCTTTTTATGTTTAATATTTATAGTCTATTCATTTGTGAAACAATTAAACCACTTAACAAATTTACAACATTTCACATTTTTAAGAGTCTATAATGTTATTGATCAGATAAATACATAACAACAAAATTATCTTCCACCTAATTCCATAAGTTCATTCAAGTCTTCAATTCAACATCTATCATTATAACTAATGATGGTTAAAAAATTTGCGAAATAATATTATCTAATCCAGAAAATTTTTTGTATAACTCATATGTTACCTTAGTTATGTCAGTTTTTCCTACAGCTCACAGTCTCACTGCATTATTTTGTAGTCTTTATTTTTACGAAACTTGGGTTTATTTTTGTTTTTTTTTTTGTATATTTTTCCATTTTCTCATTGCAATCATTACAGAACTCCAATGGTCAAACACGTTTTCTTTTTTAGTGGTAAGCAAAGTGCATAATTCAATAATCGTGATATGAGTATATTTCATCTAGCCAAGCCTTGTGATATGACTTGATTCAACTTTTCTTTATATCTCTGCATTTGGTGTAAAAATCGTGAAAGACTGTGTATTTTAGGACTGCGTATCTTTTGAATAAGTAATTTTAAATGCTTTGCTCAAAGTTAAAATGAATTGAGAATCTCAACTTTTAAATAAATGTCTTTTTTAAGGTTTTAAAAAATAATTTGTTTCAAATAAGTTTACTTTCAGTTAAAGAAAAATGAAAAAATAAACTAATACATATATATTATATATATATTATATGAAAAAAAAACAAATATAATTAAAATGTTATGTATACTCAAATAATGCTCCAAATAGAGTTAAAGGAGTGATGAAGAAAAATGAGTGTTTAATGTAGCTGCGACTAATTTATTTACTGTAATTAAATAACACTTATAACGCTTATCTTATCTGTACTTCATTAATCTGTTAAACGATCAATTTTATCAATTTTAATTTAATATTATTTTTAAATTTGTTGTCCTAAGTTACTTGTCTACTGCTTGAAGAGTTTTGAGATTGCATGACAAATTTTAAAATCATCTTAATTTTAAAACAAAACTTTTAATCTCTTAAACTAAAAACTTCTAGGATATACTAACTGTTCAAAGTCTATATCATTTTACATTTTCTGTTCAGTCAAATGTTCTGTTATTTAAATTCAAATTAAAGTTTCACGTTTCAAGTTAAATGAAATAAAACACCTCTTTTATACTTTATAATTTCAGTAGCCAGGTTAAAAAAGACTAAGTCTTCAGAGCAAATATACAAAGCGTCGAGAGCGAAATCAAAAAACGAGAATGCAGTGGATCGGCATACGCTACGCAAGTCGAATTCCCGTATCGCTAACCAAGCCCTAAAATGGAACCCGCAGGGCAGTCGCCGGCCCGGCGCTCCTTCAAGAACATGGCGAAGGACAATTGATGCCGAATTAACATCAGGGCGCTAATTGTTGAGACCCTATGCTCCACTGGGAGTTAACGGAACAAAGAAGAAGAAGAAGTCTTCACAATCGAAATCAAAAATTTTTAGCTTAATCTACAAAAGTGTATTATGGCTCTGCGGTACTACTATAGTGGTACCACTACCGTGGTACCGCAGAGTATATTATTGTAAGTATCCATGAAACCTGGAAGGTCTGTTCTTACGAAACTCCGGTAAATTGTATTTCCCAACGCTTAAGAAATCCATGAAACCAGGTAGGTTTGTTCTTACGACCCTCCGGTAAATTGTATTTCCCAACATTTAAGAAACAAGCTCCTTAAATATGTCGTGTCATTGTTTAGGTTAGTTAAGCATATTTGCATTCCATTCCTCGATTCACTTCATATTATCTCCAATATAGAAATTAGATAAATTCTTATGTTCGTCAACATGTCAACATCAAATTCTATTCTAAATATTACTTCCAAATATTTTTCATAAGTTCTTCTTCACGCATAATCTTCCACACAGAGGTCATGTAGGTATGGAAAATAAGAAAGTTTTATATGGTATCATGTATGAAATGCGAAAACATATTTGTGTTATGTTTATATATTACTTTTCTTAGTTGAGTTTCAAGAGTTATGCAGTTCCTTTCTAATCTTTAAACAGTTTTTACAACATTAATACGTACAACTTAAGTTACATTTTTAATATGAAGTCAATTAGAATTTTAAAAGGGAACTTAATCATACTACTTTAAATAAACTAATTTCATTTATATTTCACGAAAAAATAATAAACAATTTTTTGACGTCATTTCATTTAAAATTGGTATTTACTTTAAATTACTATATTTTTCTCTTATTAGCGTAGAAGGCATATTATTTATCCGTTCTGATTACTTATTTTTTACTTGTTAAAATAATTAATCAAAGATTAATTATAATATGCAAAACACGTTTAATCGGTTTGAACCAATCACTTACACTTTTTTAAGTTTAAACTTCGTGAGTTCAGTAAAATATAGTGTTTACCGGAAACCATTGCTATAGAATTAATAGGCCCGTGTTGGTAATTATTTCTGCATTTTAGTAAAAAAAAGTTCTTTTCATATTTTATTTAATATTACAAATAATTTTTTTTTCTATTTAAATTTTAAAGATATTTTTTTAAAATTTTTAAATACTTTTATAAAAAAGTAGCATTTGTTTTTATTTAATTTATTAGTATTCATATATCTATTTAAAAAAAGTTAATATCAATTCAATTAACTTTAATTTGTATTTACAAAATGATTTGTAATATAAATACCAGTGGAATAATTTTTTTGTAACTTATTGCATTTTAGTGAAAAAACGTTCTTTTCATATTTTATTTAATATTACAAATAAATTTGTTTTTCTATATACATTTCAAAGATATTTTTTAAAAATTTTTAAATACTTTTATAAAATAGTGATATTTCATTTTATTTAATTCATTATTATTCAAGTAATTATTTTTAAAAGTAATTAATATCAATTTAATTGATTTTTATTTGATTTGTAATGTAAGATATTACATATTGGAATAAAGTTATTGTAACTTAATCTGATGACGTATTTTCACTTATATAATATTCACATTCTCTCCATGATGGTCTACAAGTAATTCTATAAATATTACTAATTTAATTTAATAAAAATATTACTAATCTATAAATATTACTAATAACTAAATAATATTACTAATTTTATATTAAATTTTGCTAAAAAGTTCTGTTTATTAGAGAGTTGATAATTATTACAAATACTGTGTACTCGATTTTAATTAAAATACTTACATTGATGGGAATAATATTTTATTGAAAATTCCATCTTAAAACAGTATTTTTATTATAATATTAATACTAGTTTTATTACTAGATAATATTATTGAAAAGATAGTATTCATTATAGACAAAATGTTGTGATTTTTCAAGGTGTTAATAATATATTATACAAAAGACTTAAAAAACAAATAAATTACTTATAAAGAAGTAAATAATTCTTAAAAAAATTATTTTATTTAAAAAATATATATTTTATTTTATGTGATTTGTGCATATATTTTAATGATATATATTTATAGTAATTGAAGTCAAAATACGCAATTCAACTTCTTTCTAAATGAATTCAAATATTCTATTCCATTCTAATTTCATGGAATTTATGCGAATAATTAATTTTAATATACTACTAAAATAAAATTAATTAGATTTATCGATTTTAAAATAAAATTCTGGTTATTTTACTTAATTAATTTGAATCTACTATCAATATATTATAATTTAAAAAAAGGAAATTAAAGTGATGCAAACACTAAAAAACATATATATAAATTGACTGAGATTCTTTATGCTAATGATTTTCTATAATTATAACAAATGCGATTTTCATTATAAATATGATCAATTAGTTTTTCATTTTCTTTAATATACTTTATAATTAATTTTTTTTTATTATATTAACGTTATTAGTATCGCGAATTTTAAAATTTATGAATTTCACTATAAAACAATAATAATATTTTTAGTAATAATTTAATTTAAAATTAGGACGATATTTTATTTAATTAAGTATTTTTAAAATGTACCCTGAAAAATTATTTATTCTTAATATGAATACTTCAAGCAAGATTTAAATAATGATATTATTACCACATATCGATTTGTCAATATGTCAAATCTGCTTATGAAACAATAACGTCAATATTCAGATATAAACAATGAGCTATGAAATAATATGAATTTATAATTTAAAAATCGATAGATACTGTTTTTAATTCTTTATTTACATGATCATACATACCGTTCTCAGAAAGCAAAAAAATTATTATTTTATTTTATAGTTATAAAATGAAGTACTTAATTCCAGATCATACTGTACGGACACATGATTTTCGAAGTGGTCACATAGCTGGTAATAATTTGGCTGTAGCTTAACGTTCATTTTAAAAGCTTCGAGAATTTGAGGACTGACCCCAGATCTGAGATATACGACTTTCAGTCTAAATATATGTTTTATTTGCTGTCAGTTTTTCAATAATTTCTTTGTTTATTATTTTTCTGAAATGAACTTAACGCATTTAACGAAGATCTATTTAAGCAGATTTTCTGGAGGCTGTTGAGTTTGAAATCTAAATAATACAAATCATAAAATAAGAAAAAAAATTTTATTAATAAATTATTTTAATTTTTCAATATAAAAATAATTGGTTTTTGTAAATTTTATACAGTACTTTTAAAAACCATTTATTCTATTTTATAGATTGTAATATAAACATTAATCATAAAAAATATACTAAATATAATAAGAATCTAGAGAAGAAGAATCTATACTATTCTTTGTGAGATAATTGATTTTTTCTGTAGAAAAATCTGAAACTTCAAATTTTTTGTATATTTCTTTAACAACTAATAATATAAACTGTTAAGTGAAGACTTTATTTTAAAATTCTTCTTAAACTCAACCATACAATAATCATAAAAAAATCAAAGTATCACAAATCGGAGCTGATTCAACATGAAAAATGACTTACAACCAATTTGTATTAATAACTTCCGCAAGCAACTGGAATTTATGCAAATCATTAATGAAAAGGAAAAGATACGAATGCTTTGCAAGCAAAGGCAATCACTGATAACTGTGACTTCAGAGCTAACTTTACCCTAGACCTAGACCGTGAAAACCGAAAAAACTCGTTTCGCTTATTTTGTGCCACTTTGAAAATTGTACACAATTTAGTGTTATAATTCAGATACTCGCATAAGTATTCACACTTTTATAGAAACTGTTGGCTGAATTCGCTTTCTAGCATAAATAGTGCAAATTAGTTTTTGATGGATTCAGGTTTAGTGTTAAAGCAAAGGGCATTGTAATATACTATATATTACATATAAACTAATATTAAAATAATGTTTAAATCAGGTTTTACCACAAATATTATTAATTTATTTAAAAATGTTATAAAGTTTATGCAGAAAGTTGACGCATTGTCCAAGTGATGCTTATATGAAGTTTAACAGTTATATATTATGTATATATTATAAAACTCACTGAGTCATCAAAAAATGACAGCTACCGCATATTGAAAACGATGAATGAATAAAATGGTAATCAATTTCTTAAACAGAAAAAATAATAGTACCTCCATACTGTTTTCATTGAACCCAATGCGATGTGTGATCTTAAACCAAAAGATATTTTAAGATTTGTCAATAACATTAAATTTTTTTGATTTAGCTTTGGAAAATCTCTCCAGGAACAGAATAATAGATTTCATAGGTAGTACTAAAGCACTGTCTTTTCTATAAATAACGCATATAAATGTAAGTGCATATAATTGAAAATATGATTATAATATTATATACATATGCATATATGTTTTGAAATTAACAAAAAATATTAAGTTTAAGCAACTTCATAATCTTTAATGGCAATTTTTCATTTATTACTTATCCGATTTAGGCAGAACAATGACGATATTATGTGTAGCTTAATTAACATTAATTTAAAATAAATAATATAAACAGTAATTATGATCCAATTGTAGATTTCAATTTTCAATTTTTTTATTCAATTTTGAATAAGTAAATATTGTGAACATCTATGAAGTGAATAAAATTATAAATCCTATAACCACAGCTTTTTGTTCAGCCTCCACAAAAGTCATGATTTTATTCAAACGCTATAAATATATCCAAGCAATAGGTCCGTAATACTTTTCCAAAGTTTACTGTTATTAGTTGATATTGATAAGAATCCTTTGTTTTTTGGTACATTTTTGACAAAAATTTTCTTTATTGAAAATTAATTTTAAGCAAGTATATATTGGCCATTATTATTTAGAAAATCTTACCATTTTCTTACCATTAATTTTGTAGCTTATCAGTATAAAACTTGATCAAGTAATTTTTAGTCAAGAAACCGTAGATGGAACAATTTTTCTGCAAATACCGATTCAAATGATAGTCTGATAACGCAACGTCCGAACTATAAGATGTATGCATTAAAACTTTTTAACCAAATTCCATAAATTCGAAGCATCAAAGATGTGTTTAACCTGGTATTATCTTGATTGAACACAACTCCTTTTATGTTGACCATATCTTGTCGGTTTATCTAATTTGTAGAGTACCAAATTAATCGTTTCACCAGGGTGGAGTAGAAGGTAGTACACATTCCAGTCCAATTAAAAACTTAACGTAACATTGTTTGTTGTCAATCGAGGTTTTCAAATCGTTGGTAAAAGCTCACCGGCCTTTGACCATGATCACTTAAATAGGTCACACATCACACATGATCACTTTTTTAGGATTAAAATTTATATCACAAAATGAGTAACCCTATGTACTTCAGTGCAACCTAAACCCTTTGCATACAAGTATGGAGATTCTTAAATTAAATTACACATATATATAATTTAACAGGAAAATATTATTTGATATTAATTTATATATTGTTACATGTATTTTATTACAAAGCATCAAAAGTTTGGGATTGCAACTCAAATAAAAATTTTCTTAATTTTGCTATTATAAAATAACATGCAAAGTACTTTTATGAAAATTTGCAAAATCTTAATGAATTATCAGTAATTTTTTACATAATTTTGTACACAAGAAGTTTTATGTTTGTTGTATATTTAAATAGTATAATTACAACTCTATAAATATTAGTTGTAATACACGTATATTGAATAAAGAGAGAGTCAATCAAAGTCAGGGTGTCGTAAGTAAAAGACATATCGTTTACTTATTTATATAACTCACATAGTTGTAAAAAATATAACAAAGTTATTCTCAAATTTTAAATTACAAAACTTAATAGATAATTTGCTAAAACCAATATGTAAATCAAAACACTTCCATATGCTGTACTCGTATTTTTCAACAACTTCATCGACATAAATACAGATTGTGTTAGTTACTAAATTTTTATCTGGTTAAACCGCTTCTCAAAATTTCTTCCATACTTCAGAAAATTTAATATGAACCTATTAAGTTAGACAGTCTCTTGTTATTAATATTTAATTATGCTCATATAATAAATTTTTATTATGAGTTCATAAACCAATTAACGTTTAGTAAATTAAAATAAAAACAAATAAAAAATCGTTTTTAATTTTAAACAGTCTTATTCTTATATTACTAATGTCAATATTTATGTTAGATTTTGGCAGATGAATTCACTTCCGATTTATCAAATGTCATTGCAAACTAAAGAAGCATAAAAGATAAAAGCAAATACATCTGCAAAAACTCAATAGCTTTTTTTATAGATACTTAGTTTTCTGTTACTCAGTGAATATATTAAAATAACCAGCAAATTAGCGAATTCATATGCAAATTTCAATTTTTATCTGAGAAATAGCGGCGCACATAAATCATTGAAAACTTCAACACTCTTCACAAGCACAAACGGATTACTTATATAGTTACGTACTTCAAACATAAAGAGATTTGCATGTGCATATATTATGCTCGGTAAAAAAAATTTGTTGTTAAGATATAAAGCGATGTTACCAAGAAATTCGGCTGAAGCATAGCTGATCTGTGAATTTATTTTAGTATAAATTTTTAGTGAGTAAATTGCGTGTATCTCTCAACGGTTGTAGCTTGTCTGTCAAAAACGAGAGCAGGGTTCTTCCTTAACTGTTATTAATTAAGTACAACGACATTTTTTTAGAAGACGCAGAACACAAATTGAATGCCAAATTTGGCCGATCGCGCATGCAACCTACTTTTAAGAACTGGCAAAAAGCTAAAATAGCAACAAAACACAAAAAAAAATGTATTAAGCTTCATAAGACAAAAAATATTATACAAAAAAAAACAATGTCAAATTAATTAAAAAGGTTAAAAATAAGTTTTTATAAATAAATAAATAAAAACTTTAAACTTAAAAGCCTTTAGAAGTGATTTAATATATCCTCATAATGGTTTTGCTTTGCATTTGTTTCTACACATAAACTTGTTACAATTATGACAAGATAACAATCTTATTTAATAAAAATAATTATTTAAAAACATACTATATACAAAATAAATGTATGTATTATAAATTTATAATTCTTAGCTTTATTTATGCAAACTTATTTATGTTCGAAAGTCGAAAATGACATACATCATACGCCACGTTGACCGTAATTTTAATTATTGCAGTAAATTTTTGATTCGTGCTCACAAGTCTGAGTTTGATTTTAAACAGTTTATCACAATTCACGACGCAAGGTCTTTTATAATGCCAATTTAGTTCTAGAAATTCAAGTATTTTGTTTTTATAACACAAACGCCTGGATTCTTATCAATATTTTTAATTATATGAGTGTTATTAATAAGAAGTTTTTAATTAGATACATTGTTACGTGCTAAACGAGCAATTATCAAATTATATTTTTAAACATTTAATTATTAAAAACGTATAACATATATTTATTTATATAAGCAAGTGTTAGTTACGATAGTACAGCTATTCAAGAATGAGAGTAATTAATTGTTTTTATGGTTCGTGTCAACGACTACTTGATTATTCGTTAAATTAAATTAATGCTTAATTTTTCATATTTGAGTATCAGATGAATATATGGTAGATGCAGGTAGCAAGGGAATAATTCGGGTCTATATCACACGAGATGAAACACACTTCTACATGTGCTTAACACATTTTTTAAATTTTCCAACACAAATTTTTTATTACAACCAAAGAAGAAAATTAAACTATTTACTCAATTATATAGAAAATTGTAAGAATTTCACACCGATATATAAAAATCGATATAAAAAAATATTATATGGTTAAAAATTAGTAATAAGAACGGAAGTAATCAAAGTTCTAACTTTTCTAAAAAAAAATTTCTGTTAATATGTACGTTGAATGAATATCTGCCATCACAGATCATACCCGATATAACCTCAACAAATTGTTGCAGCCCAAACGATTTTTCATTATATTTCTGTATAACTTAGGTTATAAACTCTTGGCGACTTCTCAGTCTTTTCGATTAAACAAAAAGTCATTTTATAAATCTTTCTATAATCTTCAACAATTTGAAGCGAGAAGTCGGCTTTGGGAAAAGGCTCTTTTGGACTATTGACCACCTCCAGAATGAAAGCCTTTGGAATAGTCGACATTCTTCAGTGATGTGCAATATCTTTTTGCAATCTTTGATTTCAACATTCTGGACTGCTTTTATTTCTTCTTAGTTGATAACAAAGGTTGTGATATTCAAAGAGCGAGTTATACTGTCTCAATCAATACTCTATATAAATAACTATTGTTCTACCCTCCAAATCAATCTAGATATATTTTCATGTCAATATATTTCGTTCTGTGAGTAAAGTTCCAAAAATGTTTCAGATGATGGTGTATAATAATTGGTAAAACTATATTCATTATATAGAAACATTCGCTTTAAATAAACTAACCGAATAGTTAGAAATCACAATGAAATATTAAAAAGAAAATCTCTTAGCTTCGTTTTCTATTTTTTCTATATATTTATTCTTTTATAAACAAATAATTTTTAAATAATATGTTGTTACAGGGTAATTTGTTATTATTGTTAAAAATAAAAATTAAGAAAAAACAACTTTAATTATTTAATAATAATTTTTATTTGTTTTTCATATTTTGACTTTAGTATAAAGTCGTCAACAAAAAACAGTTTCCTGTTTAATAATAATTAAAAATTGATCAATTACCCTGTAAGAACACTATATTAAATACTTTTTAAAATATAAAAATTTTCCTTCAAAATAAATTATTATAAGTTGTTTTCCGTGCATACTTTAATAAGAATTTCCGATTTTAAAATCCGTAACTCCTCTCCTGTTTAAATGAAATTTGCTCTGTAATTTTACCCTAATTACAAAATTTTATTGAATGAATATACGTTATCTATAGTTAATATATCTGAAAGTTATTTACTAAGTCGCTAATTATAATTTTACCGCTTATTTTCATTACAAGATCTAAGCTCATTTACTGTACTAATTTGTGTTATTTGCTTGTTAACTTAAAGTTCAAAATATTTTGAACTTTGGATATAAAAAAACAAACAAATTATATTTAAATGCATTAAGAAACTAAAACTACTTAAAAATGTCAAAAACTATGAAGGAACATGTGATTAAAAACATTTACCTACGTCAAAAAAATTATCAGAAAGTTTGTTAATTATTGTTGCAAAACTATATTTAATTGCTGATATAATTAAAAGAATATTAAAACCCAATTCCATTGAAGGTACTTATAAATTATTTAATTTAGTTTAGACTTTTCATTTGCTAATTACACGGTTGTTTGTAATATTATCGGTAAAGCGAACTGTAATTAATAAATATTTCTATTGATGATTATCCGGAAGATATATTAAAATTGATCAACCTTATTGCACTAAGGTGAAGCTTTAAGATACTTAAGTAGCTAAAAATAATATTTTACTGTTATTAATATTTAACATTAATAAATATATAAATAATTGTAAATAATATTATATAAATAATACTATTAATTATAACATTAATAAGAGAAATTCCTATTTATTTAAGTGATCACAACCATGACTACTTTTTGACAATAACTTCAAGGAAGTATCCAAGTGAAGATATTTGCGCAACTTAAAATCATCTTAACGTTTACACTTTGTTACTTTTTCTCATAAGAGTAAGGACACTGAAATAGTAATATACTAACTTTGTGTTCCTTTGTGTTAGTCTCTAGAATTTATTCGTGTTTTTTTTTCAGTTTAACTTATAACACATAAGTTTCAACTCACATTAACATACATATTTTATTAATAAATCCAATATTTATGATCTTATATAATTATCGAAGCATTATTGAAGTGGTTTAAGAACCATTTTCGAAATTAATATATTAAATGTATATTTGGCTACTATATCTTGCTTATATTTAATTACAATATTGCAATTATTAAAGTAATAAACCTATTGAGATTTTTTTAATAATAATATACAATATATTACATAAATCTATATTATTCAATATTATTATTATAGGCTTCTTGATCATTGGGTTGTTTTTCAGCCTAAAGTGATCGCTATTAGGTAAGCTATACCTTGTCTGGAAGTGGATATATAAATATATTTAATAGATATATTTAATAGAAACATCACGCAGTCATGCTGCTTTAAAGATCTTGAGATCAGTTCAATTTACATCGAACAGTTTTTGATTGCAACACGAGAATTTGAAGTAGTTTAAGATTTCGTTACTTTATCATCAGTCGGACTGCTTCAGGTAATCACTCAGAACATTTAAATAATCAGTACATATCGTTGGTGTCATGCAAACTTTTGTTGAGTCTTGTGGTATGTTAGTTCAGAGGACTATGAAAGTACCTCACATCTGCTTTGTAACTGCCCAGCAAAAGAGTTTACTATAGCGCGATTTTACTATTTTAAGGGCTTTCTTTTTGAGGTAAAGGGTAACTTCAGCAAATCTTTCTAAAAAGCATTTCAAGGTTCAGGTGGGTTTTTAAACTTTTGAGTTTTCATTATACGATAATACAAGGACTAATAAGTCTAACTAAATTTTAAGGATCTAACCTAACCTACAACATTTGCTAGCTTTTTTTTCAGTAACATTAAGGTATTAAAGTTTTGTATACACACATTATTTAGTCATTGCTGCTTTTAGTATATACAAATCAAATTAAATATGTACTATATATTTGAAAGAGTTACATTTTTACTAGTAATAAGAAGTAATTTTTCAAATTATTTACAATTTTTTTGAATTTTCAGATATATATAAGTGTTATTATTAAAATATTTAAATCAGCAATAAATATTATTTAAATTTATACAATTATGATGATATAATTGCAGTTAATTAATGCAAGCGTCTAAATAATTTTAGCAAGTACGTGGAGCCCTGAAAAGGAGATTTTATAGCCATTTAATATAACATAATCTAATCATTAAAAACAAAAATGTGTTAAAAATATTAAATAATTTAAGTTTGCAAACATAAATTAACGAAATTTCAAATGACCGCTTATCTATTTTATGTTAAAGATAAAGTGTACAAAAATAATTCTTTTTAAACTGTAGTAAATAGATTTCCGTTTTAGAAACATTGTACAAACAAATTACGTACGAATTTTACATCCGGTATAAATAATAAACAAAACGTGTTTCACTTTAAACTTTGAAAAGATTAAATTAAGCCACTAAGTTATCAGTCACACCAACAACTAAGTCAACAAGTACTTGCGAGTAAATCAACAACACTAATACAAATAAAAACCAACCACCTTCGTGAGCCGTTGTTGTATTTTTGCGAAGCTTTGATGAATTCACTGCGAAAAGCCATTTAAAAGGGATTCATTGTTGATTTATTTACCAACTCAAATGTGTGAATATCGTGTTTGTATTGGTTACCACAAATACTCACACTTATACAAATGACGTGAGTGTAAAGCTTCTATATCAAAGCTCATATTAAGCTTAAGATGTCGCCTCGACTTCCGAAACAACAAAAAAAATTATTGAAAAATATATTGAACGCACATATTAATGTGTGTTGCCACTAGCGCTTTATTAGTGTGTTGTTGTTGGTGTTGTATGCTGCGCTCAGCTTTGTCAGTCGTTGGTGTTGTTTGTGTTGTTAGTGTTTGTTATTGTTGCTCGAAATGTTGTTTGAGTCTTTTGCAAGTTAATATTTTAGTCGTTGTTTGCTTTGTTTTTGTAAAGTAAGTCTTGAGCGCAGCGCAAAATTTTATTTTATCTTGTGAACACCGAGAAGTTTTGCATTCAGTTGAGCATAAACTATCGTATGGCGCGGTTCAATTAAATATTATATATATTAGACTAAATTTTCTTTACGGTTATTAAGAACAGAGGGTGTAAGATTATTATAAAATCAATTTTAAAAGAAGTTGGTACTTAAAACGAAAATATTTAAAAAAAAACGTTTGTTTCGATTTTAAATTGAAGAAGAAACGGTTTTTTGTGTTAGAAATTTGTGAATTTTCAGTAAAATGCTTATATAGCACTGCCTGAGAACGGTTTCAAATATAATTATTAAAAAATTATTTTAAAAAATATCAATTAAAAGGAAATTTTGTATGTTTCCTTAGTGGTTTTAAATAAATACATATATAAAAAAGTGTTTCGTATTCAAATATAACGCAACGTATTTTTATTATAATTTCACACAAAAAATAAAAACAAGTAAAACAAAATGAATAGCAATATTACTTCACGTTTTGATATGGCTGCTGAGATTGTCAATATTGCATTTGATGAATTCAAAACGCATCATATCACAAGAAATTATACTGGATTAATACAAAGATACTATCAATTGGTCGAAGAGGACTACGGAGGTATGTATGATTAAGAAACAAACACTATAATTCATTAGACTTCATTCTTTTTGAATTAGCAGAAAATTCTTTATTTATACAACAAGTAAAGATGTTGAAGGAAGTAGTTTACCTTAGAAAATACGCCATGTAAATTATGTTAAGAATGTCATAAGACCAGTTCTAGTAATTATTCTGCTTAAGAACATTTTCTTATTTGATTCGAATACAACTTTTATTGATATTATTGAATTCATTTGTTATTTATTTCCGCATTTATTCAAATGCTGTGTGAACTGAGATAATTAAACCACTTGCGTGACATTTTATGTGACATTTTATCCACTCATAAAAACTAGATTTCTTTAAAAATATATTCATTTCAATTTATAAAAATTTCCTTAAATACTGTCTCACTCAATAATATGATTTTTCTTTATTCTATAATAGACATTTTATTTGCTTTTGTTTGAAAAAAAGCCCCTTTTAAAACTGTGCAATTACTATTTCATTCATACGATTTACTAAATTTATTACTTTTGTATGGTAATTCAATTTTATTGAAAAATAAAAAATATCTAAACGTGAAATTGCATTAGTCCGACAAATAAAATACCAGTTAGGCAAATGCAGCTAAACTGATTAATTGAAATAAGTTAATATTTAATATTGACAATCAATAGTTATTTGATATGTATTAGTAAAAAAGCAAATCTATTAACTACAAATTTATATTTAGTTTATAATAGATATCACTTGTTAATGTAAACAATGACTTGTTTTTATTACACATTAATTACAAGTAATTATTAGAAGAGTTTAGTTTCATAAAAACTTAAATAATTAATGAAGAATAATTGTTCAATACCAAGTGAGAGGAACTTAAAGCATTTATTAAATGCCATGATTTGAAGATTTTAATATTATTTTTCCTCAACAAATTTTAAAAAGCGCAATTTTTATTAAGTCTACGTTTATTCTAGTAAATTAATTTTATTCAATTTTAATAATTGTTTAACTTAAATTTATATTATTGATACAGTTTCACTGCTAAAAATTCTTATTTATATTGTATATAAGCATTAGAAAGTCAGTGTATTATAAAACAATATTTAAATTACTTATATAAAATTGAATTGTAAACAAAAAAAAACTGCACCTCTTCATCTGAATTTAATTTATGAATAGACTTGTTTCAATCTTCGTAGTATTGCAAATATAGAGTAATTTTATTGAGACAATTATAATTAACTAAATCGGAGACTATATAAAACAAATTTTCCAATTTTTCTGTTATGCTCACCTTAAATCTTTCTAGCATTCATTGGAAGGCGAAAATTTCCATTGAAAAGAATTTGATCAAAAGCACATTATAGTATTAAATTGCCAACTGTAATTTCAAACACCTCAAATATTGCAGATAGGAACTAATAACATACACATATATGTATATATATATTTATTTATTTGGGTACTGAATCATAGTTAATATATAATTTTTACTAGGTTAACTTAACCTGCTCATATTATAAGTTTTGAATAAAGTTATTCAATGGAATGATCCTTTATCCTTTTATAAATAAAAGACTTATATCCAAGTGTCTCCTTGAACGATTACCCTTTGCGTCGCATGAGCTCCTACATAAGTAAATTATATATATTCTTAATGATAAATTAATTAACTCGGTGATGTGTGTCTATTTGATTGTTAGTCTTAAATATATTGTTATTATTTAACATATGCACTTCATTTGGCTATTTATTTCTTAGTTATTTCTATTTCTTCTTAGTATTCCTGTTAGCTTTTAGGCTTATATAATTATATGAAAATTAATATAAACTAAAATTATATTACTAATAAAATTAAGTAAATAAGAAGAAAAAAATTAATTTATTGTAAAAGTAATTGAAATTATTGAAGTAAATTATTGAAATTTCAATAAATCCAAAACCAAATTTTTCCTTGTTTTTCTAAATGTTGGGAAAAAATTTTGGAAATTTAACTCATCGTAGGTTAAATTTAAATAAACCATTTTCAACATAATTAATATAATAAGTCTTTCTCTATTAGAATGGAAATAGTAACATACCTAAAATTAGAATTAAGCTAGTATTATCTATTTAAATTTTGTTATAAAAAATTTGTGTTCTAGACAATTTATAAATTTTTCTATTCAAAAAAAATAAGTTCTAAAAGAAAATATAACAAAATTAATAAAAAATTTATATTTTTTAATAACTTATTTAATCATTAATGTGCATTTTTTTAAAATTCAGATATTTTTTTTGTTAGAGAGCTATAATATTGTTTCATAAGTGTTTCAATTTAAAATGCCTTAACCTTAGAAGGTGATTTCTTGATTCTTTCTTGATCTTGAAGCTAGTATTATCTATTCAAATTTTGTTATAAAAAATTTGTGTTCTAGACAATTTATAAATTTTTCTAGTCAAAAAAAATAAGTTCTAAAAGAAAATATAACAAAATTAATAAAAAATTTATATTTTTTAATAACTTATTTAATTATTAATGTGCATTTTTTTAAAATTCAGATATTATTTTTGTTAGAGAGCTATAATATTGTTTTATAAGTGTTTCAATTTAAAATGCCTTAACCTTAGAAGGTGATTTCTTGATTCAAGCAATTGTAAAGGCATACATTTTTAGTACTTACCGAGATATAATATATCAAAGAAAATTCTATCCAATAACAATAACATTAAATAAAAATTTAGTTTTCCATTTTTAATATATAATATTACTTAACTGAACTGTATTGTAAACCCATGAATTAATATATTTAAAATGACTTTATAAATCTATTCAAAAATATATCAATTTGTTGAACAGATAAACAAAAGTATCATAGATAATGAAATTTATAATTTATATTTCTCATTTCATTTTTTATTTCTACCATGTTTACATAATATTTATATAATATAACATTTTAATTATATTTTATCTCACCTTTGATAATAGCTGCCGAATAAAGTCAAAAAGTTTATGAGTAAAAACCTTTTAAAATGAAAGTTTCATATCTTGCTATTAAGAGTTAATGAACCTAGACCCAAAATACCAGTAATATACTCGAATATTAAGTACAAACTTTTGAGGTCAAAAATTTTTTTTAGTAATAAATGTTTTTTTTACAATATTTAATTATTTTATGTTTACTTTTTGTTTGAAAATTATAAGAATAACAAATATCTGCAGTTAGGAGTAATACGTTACTATCGCACATTTTTTATATAAAATTTAAATAAATATTATAAATGAAATAATTAAAAATCAATTTATATATATGAATAAGATCTTTTCTGTGTGTAAGGAACTTTCTTAAAACATTTTAAATTACCAAATAAAAATAATTACAAAAAATTAAAATTTATGAAATTAAATTTTATTTATTAAAAGATATAAAATAACATGTTATAAAATAACACAAATTATATAAAAAATACTCAATAAAAAGATATGATGAGGCATTACTCTGTGGCCATTAATTTGGGTAGACTGATCAATTTTTAAATTAGTTATTAGGTATTAATTAGTTATTAAATTTCACATAAAATAAAAAAATTGTTTAAATTTAAAGGTTTTGATTCGTTTGATAGCACTTTTTTTAATTATATTTTCAGCTCATGCATGTAGCTAAAATACATAGTTATTTTTAATAATTTATACTGAAATGAGCATATATATTTTTGTTACTGTAATAAGTGTGTCACATTATATATTTTTATTTACTTTTGTTTTAATTCATGTAAGGAATTGCTTAAGTTCATAAGAACTTAAAGAAGTAGTTTACACGCTGAAGGATACGAAGTGGTTTAAAAGGGTCTCCATAACTGTCGATATGTTTGGATTGTTAGTATTATTTATATCATTCATTGGAAATGTTTTTATTCAATATAATTAACTAATTCAAAATCAATAACTATTATTATTTACAAATTCATATTACAAATTATTTAAGTATATTCATGTAGAAATAATAAAATAAATTGAAAAATACCTACTACATGAATTTCTAAATAAAATCGTTTCACAGATTTTGTTCATATTTATCATAAATCTATGATTCAGCACTATGATATCAGAACCGCATAACTGCATTTATAGTGAGTAGTGTTTGAATGTAATTTAATTATGTGAAAAGTTACAACGTCTTGTTACTATATTTATAACTAAATTTTCTATACGGAAATCTCTATATAACTCTATCGACCTGATGTGTCATAGTATTCTCACGACTCTTTTGAGTGCTTGAAATTGGTATGACTGAAGGCGTTTAAGTGGACATATGCTTCTAGTCTAGACATCTGCTATATAAATGTACTTTTATCTTTCAAATTGGATATTAATTTCTCATTAATTTCATATTAATATCCCAATGTTTTTACTTCTCCCTGTAGTTTTGACTGTCTTCAGATAAACTATACAAATATATATTTCTATACTAATTAATGAGTTATATGACAAATTTTTGCATCCATCAACAGTTAGGAATTCTATTATTTTTTGTGAACATTTATATTACTCATTAAACTTTTAAAAAATACATCGTTTTTGCAAAGTATGATAAATATAGCGCTATAAAAGTGTACAATAAATCTTTTTTGAAATAAATTTGAACATTTTACCATCTTATTAAAGACGTTTTAGTGAACTTGGTTTACCACATGTTCTTTGAGTTCTCTCATCATACGGTCATAGAATAGGAACGAAATTTGTACAGCTTTGTGTCGACCAGGATGACTCTGGAAAAAATTCGTTTTATGCCTTGTCTAATATACCTAGTCACATTCTCTCATAAATATTTTAGAAGTGTATTAATGTATAATAGATGAGAAATTTAATAGAAAGATATTAAAATAATTTAATTAATGGATTAACTGGGTTTTGTTTTTACATAGTACTTCACCTCTATTTAGAGCAAATAATATCAGAAAAATGTTCTAATAATATTGGCATTTAAATTTTGAGAAATTACTACGATTTTATCAATACTTAATAATCATAAAATATATAACATGGATAACTTAACTCAATACACAAAAAATTATGTTCACTTTAGTGTACATTTATTCAAATCTTACAAATTTGTTATCATATATAATATTTAATATATAAGATCAATAAATTTATTTGTAAATACATAATACATTTTAAAAATTCTCTTTGAAATAAATAAAATCATTTCGGAAATTTCTGAAAAACTGCTAATTGTTTTTAGTATATTTTATCTAATAAAAAATAAACCATATCACCTGACAAATTATGCAGACTATTAGCATTTTTTGGTTTTAATTAAAGTTTAATATAACAATAATTAGTTGAAAAAAAAATATATATGTGTAAATTATACCGCATATTCTCTGTTCTAATTTTTTATAGTCGAAAATATCATATTCTTTTTTATGTTAGTTTCATAAGTTTAACTAATTTTTAAATTTGCCTTTAAAAGTACATTTAAAAATGACACAAATTAACACGTTATTAGAATTATTCCATTTAATTATTAGATTAACTTCATAGGTATATGATTTTTAGAATCAAACTGTAGCAATCAAATTGCCAAAATGCAGTAAATAAATGAAAACAAATGAATAAAAAAATAATAAATAATTAACAATGTATATAGAGAGAATATTCATTTCAGTCTATGTTTTCCGTTTTCTATTTTTACCTTTACTATCTCTACTTTTTTTTCGCTTAAATGTAATTACTTGGTTGTCTTCATTTTTGAAATCAACAATTTCAAAACCGAAATTATTGAAACATTTTTTTAAAATTTTAATTTTTATGTACAGCATACAACAGTTAACTAAAAATAAATAAAATTTACAAAAAACAAAAGCCATGTAAGATATATGCTCAAGGAATATACAATAAATAGTAAAGGCCAACCATTAACAAACTAATATTCGTTTACTAGACAGAATTTGTAGCAAGTTTGTGTCTTAAGTCTTTTGTATAAATAACTCACATTAACATATGTAAGCATGTGGCCGACGTAAAATATAAACAAAAACTAAAGTAATTCTAGTAGAGTAGAATAAAATATATTATTACTTTTATTTTAATATCATTGACCTTTTCTACATCAAAATCATAATGTACTTCACTATAAACAGAAAAAATGTAAATAAATAAAAAAAATAACTGCATAACATGCTTAAATGCACACACTATACGCAGTTATAAAAAAAATAATATCTGAACTTTGTAAATATGTCTGTTTAATTACGTTAATAATTGTCAAAAATACTATTGGCATTGCCAAGGCCATAGCTTTAATGTTAACATGTTTTGTAGTTTTAGCTTAGCAGAAGTTAAGGCAGTAGCGCATGCAAAATTTTCAAGTTTAAAGTTAATGATCAAAAAACTTTACTTAAGGTTTTCTTTTAGATCTCTGCTATACTACTGTACTACAGAAACCTTAAAAGCGGAAAAAATTATAATAATTTTATTGAAAAAAACATTAATTCTGCATATTAGCTATTAAAACAAACAGTAAAGTTGGCACTAAGTTAAAGAATCTTTAAATTATTCGATAAAAAAAATCCAAAAACAAATAAATTTAATTTTATGTCTTTGCATTAAACATAAACTAAATTTTGTTTACGCTATGATTAAAAAATATATATACAAATTAAAGATGAATTGGAAAATAGTTTTTTAAACACAGTTAAATTTTATGATTATAATTTTTTTACAATTAAAAAATCATTTATTTAATACAAACAGCATGTATTGGGATATATATAAGGACAACATATATATATTTATTTAAAAATATTTCGAAAAGTAGAGAACTACAACAATTAAAATTCTTTTATATTATTTTAATTAATGGAATTTTTGGCTGATCATACAGATGTTTCCAGTATTTCCAAATACCCAAATATATACAAAATGTATATATTTTTTAAATTAATTTATTTTATAATTATCAACATTATTATTATTACAAGTTTAGCAAATTTTATTTCTCCTGATTTTTTCCAATTCACTTCAAATAATTCGATTTTATTATTAATCGAATTGCATTTATTCCTGAGATTAAGTTTGACAAAAGTTTTAGTTTAAATTGATATTGAATTTTTAATATTTAGTGTCTTTTACAACATATTATTTTAATTACTAAAACTATGCATAAGATATATTTCTCCATTAAAGTAGTCAGCAGGTGAAGTATGAGACACAGTAGAGGTTAATTGCTTAATATAAAACTAGAAAATCATAGAAAGCTGTCATTCCACAGAAATTAATACTTATGCTCTACATAATTAATTAATTTTACTTGATAAAAAAAAAATTATGTGTACATTAAAATCATCTGTTTTTGATGTAGACGGCCTACGCCATTAGCTCGTCACTTATAGAGAGAGAGAGAGAGAGAGAGCATCATATTATAGAACTTCTATACAATAATAAATATTACTTTTAAAACACTTTTATAGTAAAAGTTTTCGTACATGACTTTATATTAAATAATTATACCAATATTGAGATATTTCATTATTTTATATAAACGTAATGTATTTTTTTATAATTTTTATAAAGAATTTAATAAAGTTTAAATATTATCACATACATTTTACTTCAAGTAAATGTTGCAATATAATAAATAAAAGACACCTTTGATCTTTTGAACATTTAATTTCATTTTCCTGAAGTTAGTATCGATTTAAACTATTTATTTTACTTAAACGAATTTTATTTTTTGTTTTTTGGAGCAATTACCAATTTTTCAATCTATATTAATATTTTTCATTCATGTAATATATCGATTTAACCTATAACTTCTCACTTAATTTCATTAATGGAAATAATTCCGTTTTATGTTTATAATATATAATAAATAATAATTCCATACTATTTCAACGTTTTAAGATTTCTAACGAAATCATGCTCAACTATTCAATTATTTGGAAATAGAAGGAGTGTAGCACAGTGATTCGGTTAGTAAATGATAAGATTTTTAATAGAAAATTAATTCAATTCAACAAAAGTTGTTAATTGCACTTGAGTAGTATTTGGTTGTGTAGATGCAGTACAAGATTTTATACTTAAGGCTTGTGGAAGTAGAATTTTTATCACATATTGAATTGTAATGAAAATAATTAATTTGATAGAATTTAAAAATAATCAAAATAACAAAACTGCAAATTATAAAATTTTTCATTTTACGCATAAATTACAAGAAATGTGCTTTATATATTAAAATATTCTTTATAATTATCGTTATATATGTTTGTGTTATATATTATAAGCAAATTATACAATTTATTGTTATAAAAGTAGTAATCTCCATAAATTATATATTTTTAAATTATAGTATATTTATTTTTAAATTAACTGAATATTATTAACATTTGTGTTGATAATGTGCCCTTATTAATATACAACAGTGAATTACACTTTTCTAATTTAAAATGCATAATAGTTCCAATGGAACTATTTTTTATGGAACCCATAGTAAACATTTTAACCCATCGCTAGTTTATTTTAAATCTTTATCAAATATATGGGACTTTATCAAATATATTTAATTTTAGAAAAGTTTTAAAATATTCTTGAATTGAGTTCAAGTATTAGGATTCCCAACAAAAATTTTAATTTATTTTTTAGTAATACAAAACAATATCATGTATAACAGCATTATATATTTTATTTTGCTGAATTTAATTTCTATTATTATTGTTATTCCTTTACTTAAAATTAAATAATTACAATACAAGGCGAAATCTCTAGCAGTTTGTAGATGTTCATATATCTATAAATTATTTTCACTAAGTTATTTTCACTAAGTGTTTTTCTTAGAATTTTTGTGCACAATAACAAATTAATTACTACTAGTTTATTATTTGCGTTATTAGAAACATTTTATTTAAATGTGACAATCAAAACAATCATTATCTTTCACTATGTTCGAACCAAGTGTAAATAAATGCATTTTTAATACATAATATATATATTTTTATATATATGATGTAGATAAAATTTTAATTTGTTCACATTACATTTTTATTTACTCTAATTTTAAGATATAAACCACTAAGTTCGCAATCTCGCAGTTTTATCTGAGTATTAGCACAGTGAACTTTATTGGACTAAGTGGGTTGGCAACCATCTTTCGTATATCTCTTAAAACATGACATCTTTTATGTAGTCTTTAGTAAACTGGTTTTGACTACTATCTTTTTTTTAAACAACGGGATAAAAAAAACAAAAACCATGTTTCATTGCCATGTTTTTGAAAAATTACTAGCATTACTAAAATTTTATTTAAAATTTAAGAATAGAATTTTTTAAATAGGTATATAGAGACCCTATAGAATGTGTGTTATTATAATTGCGTGTTATTTATAACTTCTACCAAGAGTTTTGCCAAATTAACAGTTTGAAACCAGTTAAAATGGTTTCAGTTAGTTCTTCATTTTAATATTTAACTGATTACTATTTTTATACCACATTACTATTATTTTCTCAAATCGAGTTTACATTAAATCTTATTAAATATTTATTTTGAAGCCATAAAAAGCCATATTATTAAAGCCATATTTTGTGCATATATTCTTATGCTTATTAATACTTAGAGAAAGTTAAAGCTATCGTTATATACTTTCTGAAAACAGTAGATTTTATACTTTAGATCCATAAGTTAGCTTTATGCTCATTTGAATGAGGTTATCGAAATGATTGATCATTATTCCAAAGTTGGAAGATTTTACATTGCTATCTTGAGCTAAATTGTGTTTCTTTACAAGATTCATATTATATTTCTAAGATCACTTTCCTTGATAAATTGTAGTATTGAACCTACGTTACCGAATCTTTTTTTCCTTATCTGTTAAAACATGCCCACTAAGGTATTTCTTTTGTTTGTGTTACAGTGACGGATAAACTGCTAGTAGTTATTATTCTTATAACACTCACAAGTTTTATCAGGACAAGTTTCGATTTCTATAAGATGAAATTTTAACCACAAATGCCCTGTCACAGTTTCTGTAATAATTTTTTAGTTATTTTCATTTATTTGTTATTTATTTACTTATCTTTAAATCGTTTGGATTGTGTTTAATAATGAGAATGAGATAAATTTGGATAGTTTTTTGTACAATAACTCAGTTTCCCTTACAACTTATATATAATAACCATTTCGTTACTTCTTAACTAGGTACTATTGTTTCGCTCACTGCCTTTCAAAGTTGTCCTCATACAGTTAGCACGACAACTATAGTTAGATTTCTTGTGACCTGTAGTAGAACTTTAGGTCGGAGTTAGTTTTACATTAGTTTTACATTAAATCAACAATTATACTTTCTAACAAAAATAATAGGCAGTTAGGTATTTATTTAAAGTGATTTGTTATTCAAATAACAATTAAGTTATAATTAATTGTTTTATAATAAACATAGTGGTCATTTGCATTTGTAACTTATATGCATACTGTAATAGTGATTATTAGAGATTATTGAAACAAAGCAATAAGCATACTTTAGTTACTTGTTGTTTTATACAAACAACAACTTTTAGTTCTAGTAAAAGATATATTGTATGTCGATTACAATCCAAGTAAATTTCCCGCCTGTACAGCAAACTCTCGCATAAGGAAGCTGTGAACTTACGTCATTCTGAAACAATCATAAAGTATAGTATTCAGAGAAAGTAGAAAAGATATACCAGATTGCAACTCTAAGTATAATTTGTAATAACGTCAACACTGCTTTTCTTAATACAAACAAATTGTCTACGTTTACTTTTTATTTTGGTATTTATTTCCTTGTCTTTAAGTAATGTATTAATTAATATATTGTATAATATATGCAATGTTGAGCAAATTCTCATCTTATTTACAATATTTATAAGTCGTTTTTCTATTTTATTTAAATCAAATCTTTATTACATGCAAATTGTAAATACTTCCTTGGCAATATATTAAGTTCGAAATGTATTTATTATATATCAGTTTATAAAATAAAATTATTCAAGAATGTAAGTTGAAAATAGTAGTGTGTGTTAATTAAAATAAAATTACAAATTCAATTTTATAAAATTCATAAGTATATTACCAGAAAATTTAGATTAAATCCATTTGCGCAGATCAATCATTTTAATAATTGCAATTTTCATGTAAGTTCCCAACGTTTAAAATTAATAAAGTATTTTTAACTATTATAATTATGAATGTTACATGTAAATATCTAACTAACTATCTAGCTTCTTGTTATATGAAATATCTTAATTCGAATATACAAAAATTTCTTATATTTCTTAATGGCAAATATTCGTGTTATACTTAATTTTACTCAACTATTCAAATAAATAGTAAAACTAAACATGTTTCTTAATACAGTGAAAATTACTATTTATGATAATTGTATAACACTTTTTACTATCATTGCATTTCAAATTGCTCCAATGTTTTAGTTAATAACTGGTTGAAAGAAATATTACAAAAAATTTTGTATCTTATAGTCAAAATCTACAATATATTACCTTAATAGTAGACATAATAATATTTATGTATTCAAGATATGACACATCACTTTTCCTGGGAAATTTTTGCAGAAGTATTAGAAATGTTGAAATTTATAAATTAATTAATTGACAAAAATTGCTAACTATTAAAATTTGTTACATTTTTAATAACCATTTACAAAATTTCATAAATATTGATATTTGATAAAACTATAAATAATTTTACATACTAAAAATGTTTTAAAGAATTTTTTCTTTCTAACAAAAATTGCATCTCTTTCATTATAATTGCGCTAAAATACGATATAATCACTTATATCTCAATGTTTCCTTGACATGCAAATTTCTCATTTTCTATCTAAATATTTTAATAACCATTTTTCCAGATATAAGTTTTGTAATAAATTTGTCAACTGCAATTTTCATAATTACTTATTCCAAAATTCGCAAATAGTCTGCTGTATCTGTTAAAATGTATAATTACGAGTATATAATATACAATATTATTAATACAGTTTAGTTTTTATATAGTAATTAAAATTTTTTTTTAACTTTTATTTTCCAGATCCTCGATCGAAACGTTTTCCCTTAATGGAACATCCTCTGTACACTTTTGGTCTTGTTGGTATTTATTTATCGTGGGTTTTAGTGATAGGACCATTTTTCATGCGCGACAGAAAACCTTTCCAACTACGACGTACCCTCGTTATCTACAACGCATTTCAAGTAGCGCTAAGCGCTTACATGTTCTACGAGGTAAGCTCTCTACACGCGAGTATCTGTTAGATAAATTAAGCAAAACTATATTTATAATATGCAAAAATTATTTAAATAATTTATTTATAATTTATGTTCTTTGCCTTTCTTAGCACTTGATGGCTGGTTGGTTAAATTATTATAACCTGAAATGTCAACCGGTGGACTATTCAGATGGCCCCATGTCAAAGCGGGTAAGTTATTCATTAAGCACTTATTATTATTCATCTCTGAAAAAAAAGTACCAAATAAATACGAGTAAGCATTTAAGCTTATTGCATAAGAGTCGTCGAACAACTTTTGTTTTTAACTTAGCCAAGTAACAAGTAACGATTCTAGGCGGAAATTCGCAAGCTTATCATATGATTTCAATATTGTGGTTCTGACTGGTCTCCTAACTGGTGATTTTTTGTTTGGAATTTCTGCACGAGATTGCAACATTTCTTGCCACATATTTTCATGGTCAACTTGTGTGCGGATTTTTTCTTTTACTTTTATCTTTTTATCTGTTGAGTCTTCGACAAAAGCATGTTTTTTGGTTAAAAAGTAAATCTCTTTTGTGCGATACATTGACTATAAATATTCAATTTCTTTATTGTTGTTATTGTTGTTACTGTTGTTCATGGCAAATTGTTTTTGGCAATATTTTGCTCATCAACGGATTTGGTTTGAATTTCAGTAAAAGTCGTTTCGTATTTTTAATTTTGCTATTTTGCAAACAATCATTCGATTATCAAATTATTGCTTTGAATTGGTCTGAAACCAGTCACATTTGCCGGTGATAGTAAATTATTTTTATAAGCGTGTCTGGCTTTCATAGATAAAATGATTCAATTTTATTATCAGACGAAATGAGCAGATTTCGTGTATTTAAATTTCGCAATATAAAAATTAAAATAAAATGAAGTTATAAAGATTCTAATTAAATTTCGCATTTATTTTTGAATATTCGCAATATGCAAAATTCTTAATTGTGTCTAATTATATGTATAATTTATGAAAATTATAATACGTACATTATACTTGATCATTTAAAATCCACATAGAAATAAAGAAATGAAACATAAATCATTTTCAGTTGTTACCTGCTCAACACTTTAAGCATTAATGAATTTGATAGACTGAGAATAATAATTCTAATAATTTATTAACAACAAATCGAGATTTTATTAATAAATATTATTATTAAATGCTCATATTTTTATAATTTAAGTTCAAGTAAATTCAAACTTAAATAAAGTGAATAAAATCTGCTCAACACTTTAACTATTAATGAATTTGATGGACTGAAAATAATAGTTTTAATAATTTATGAACAACAAATTGAAATTTGATAATAAATATTTTTATTAAATGCACATTTCTTTTTAATTTAAATTGAAGTTCCAACTTAAATATAGCGAATAAAATCTTTGGCAAATAATACAAATTAGTAATGTCGATACGAGATAAGTAATTAATTAATAATATTAATTAATGTGTTTTTATTTACTCTTCAGAAAATTTTAGTTTTTATCTCAAACAACTTAGTACCTTACATCATTAATAAAAAATAACATAATTATATATACATCGTACACAATTAATTTACCTTGTGTTAGTAATATATAGTATATTTTGTTTATTGTAAAATAATCAATTTTTTATTTCTATTATTGTTATTAAAAGAACTTTACATCTTATCAAATATTGCAAAATTTTTTCACTCATACGACTTGTAGAATATATTAAATTATTATTGCTAAATTAAAATTATTGCTAAATAACAAATTTTTTAATTGGTTGAGTTTGATTAGTTGTTTTTATTTTATTATTCATGAATAAAAATTTATTACTTATTTAAAAAGTGTTTTACATTTTTTACCATTAATTTCACTGTATGTAGTAGTAAAATAAACATCAAATTAGATTGTTAGTATAAACTCTGGGGTTTTTTTTTAGAGAGACTTCTAATTTCAACAGTCATATTAATAAATTCAAATGTTATTATTAAAGAAACATTGTTATTTACTTCAATTTACATAATTATATATTAATAAAATTTAATTGAACCAGGCCTAATGTCGGTTACTTAAAAACTAAAATTGTTAATAAGTAATACTTACTAAAAACTAAAGCATTGAAGCCGTGTGCGAGTGTGAGTAAATTGATGGTGAATTGAGTGAAATAGTAAATTATGTCGGCATGGCAGCGATTGTTGGTATTTATCAGAATTTCGAGTAGGGTAAATTAGATAAAAATTAAATAAATCAGGTGTTACCATTGCAAAAATTTTAAAATATGTTTAATAAATAAGTAAATAAATTTGAAAAATTTTAACCAAAAATAATAAATAAGTGCCTTGTATCAGCTGTTATTCATCCAATAATCATTGAAACAATTACTAGTATTTCTGTTAATGAAAATCTGTAAGGTCCGAAACAAATTATTTTTGAAGATCCTCTAAATTCAAATTTTTATTCTGAATTTTAGGATATCAACTTTTAATAAGCTCTCGTAATTTCAAACTATAAGGTCTGGAACGATTTGTCATTCAGATTTTTTAAGATTCTCATACCAGAAGTTTTGTACTGAATCCTAGTAAAATAATTTTTAATAAATACTCGTAATTTTAATAGTTATTGGTAAAAATTTTTCTCCGATAAATAAAACGACTTATATGTTTTAACATATCATGAACTGATACTTTTCATCATACAATTTACCTTATGATAATAGATATGAATACCAAAAGCGTAATATTTCGATATACTTTAAACATTTTGTGCACCTTGGTTTTTAGTTGTTAAGAATTCTTTAAGTAACTTATATTAAAACGAGAAAAAAACAAAATCCATATGTAAAAATTTATAAAAATACACAATATTTTTTTGAGTCTACAAAAATAAATATACTTTACTCTGTAAGAAATCCTACTCTTTAAATTATTTTGCATTTAATACAAGACGTGCAGTCAATAATTTGTATATACATATGTATATTATTTGTTTACAGATTCGTAATTGAATAATTAAGAAATATAACATATATTTCTTATATATCATTTTCTTATATATTTACAATTTTAGTATGAAACAAAAATATAATTCTCAATCAGTTTAAATAAATTTTGGTGTACATTAAAATTTCTCTCTTTGCATCGCTAGCATAGGGCCTCGACAGTTAATTTTAAGCTCCTTCGGCGAAATGCATCTATGTTTGTATTGTTCAGCGTCAGAGAAATGAAGGAGAGAGAAAAAGAAAGGAAAGGTGTGTTGTAAGTTGCGCACGTAGTGCAATATTTACAGAGATGCGTTTTGCTGAATCAGTTTTAAATAAATTGCTGTGCCCCTATGACACACCAGAAAAAAAAATCAATGAAATGAATGAGGTAATTGTAATAATTACTACGATTATTCGACGCATTTTAACTAGTTATCTTCTAGTTATATATCTATCTAGTTATCTTTTGTATACAAACTAGTTTAAAATAATATGTATAGTATAACTCGGAAAGCAATACACACATATATTAGCTATAAAAAGAATTACAGAAAAATATAAATGCTATTAATTTACCAATAACATAAATGAATTTGTTCTTAAATGGCGGAAATGTTCTCGTAATTGTTAATAATTAAATAAAATAAATATTTTTATTGAATAAAAAAATAAAAATTATTTAAGGAAAAAATATTTACATACCAGTGGATCATGCAGGTTATACGATTTTATTTTTTTTTTTTGTGTGTAAACCTTTAGTCAATTTAATATGAGACAAAAGGCAAAAACTAAAGAAAATAAAGAATATTCCTAACAAATACTTGAATTTGAAATGCTTCACTGGTCGTGTGCTTAATTTCATTCAACCATAAAAAGTAAGAATGTAGCAAAAACAAGCCGAAAATGTATCTTAATACTTTAGTATTAAAAAATACTCGTAAAAACAAGCAAATAAAAATTAAAAACAATAGCAGCAACAGGTACAACAAAAACAAAGCCAAGTTAGCTTAAATATGTTGCAATACAAAGTTGCTAATCAAATTTTGTTTGCACTCCAACATGAGTGCATGCATGAAGCAGTGCAGCAGATCACTGTGGAGTTGTGCACACTTTGCTGAATGCGCGCTGAGACTTATTTTATGCATTTTCTTTCAACTCTTTTCAATGTTGTTGTTGCTAATGTTATTAGTGTTGCTATATTTTATGTTGTTGCAGACGTTTTTGACGATGCGGCAACATTTCGTTTTAAAACTGCAACTTTTCAAGGTTGTTTGTTATTATTTAATAATATTATTAACAGAAACACAAGAATATATAATATTAACAAAAATGGTGTTGTTGTTTTATTTGGTTTGTTGTTACTTAACAAACATGCTTATTCATTTTTCCACTTGGTGTTTTTGTGTTTGTTATTTAAGTTTATTAGCATTATAAACTTGCGTGCAGCTAGACTTTTTACAATAGACATTATGTGATGCAGCAAATCAGTAGCCACGTGAGCATAAATCACGGCTACATTACATATAAAACAATTATAATTTTGCAAGATTTGATCTTATGTTTTTAAACTGCCTCTCTCTCTCTCTTTTTGCATATCAAGAATCAATCAACACTTGTTCGAAATATATTGTTATATTAAACAAAAAATATTAGACTAGATTTATTTGTTAAACAAATTATTTATAGAAATAAAATTACAGAAAGAACTACAATTTTTGTCAAAGATAAAGGTATTGAGTTTTACATACAACCCTATATGTATCTAGAAATATTTTTCAATCGCTTTTGTTTTTTTCTACTAAGTTAGGATATCTAACTATATACCAGGCGACAGAAACATTACAATTGTGTACAAGCCACGATTCAGCTTATTTCTTTGCAAGTATATATTTCTTTTATTGCTTTCAATTGCAATAAGTCTTGAAACCCATTAAATTTATATTTGATTATTATTGCCTAATATATTCAGCTTTTTTAAACAATTTATTTATACTTTTAAAAAGATTTAGTTTCCGTGGTGACTGACTGGCTGTCTGTCATTTATTGATTTCGTTTCATTTTTGTTAAAAATTGGAGTGAACATAGTTCTCGATCGCATATACATATTTCATATGGTTAATTGCTAGAAATTCCTGACCCAGCTCCTTTGTCGGTGAGTGAACTATTATTGTACTAAGTTATCATGTGCTGACTTATCTTATAAGGTGAAGAAAATATGTTGGAGTTGGCCTAAGATAATAAAGATTCATTATATTATATATAAAAGATTCATTATATATTACATTATGTAAAAACAATTGAAATCTTCTGATAAAACAGTCAGCAGTGTAGTTAAAGTTTTGACAACTAGTGCAGGAAAAACATGGTGTCTTCATGGCTTGGAAGATAATTTAAAATATATATATTTATATATATAGAAAATATAAATTTTGAAATGACAGTGTAATATACAATATTTTGTTATTTTTGATATATATTTTCAAGACGTTTTGTTTAACTTAATATGAATATATATTGAGTCATTTTCAAACAGTTCATAAGTTCTTGTTAGGCTTAGATATGATATTGGATACAAAAATTAAAAAAATTTTTTTAATTAAATATAATCCAATAATAATTGGATTAGAATAATAATTAAAATAAACAAAAATTATTATTCTAGACGTAGATATAATAGATCACTTTGACATTATAATGTAATAGAAGCATTTTAATGAACTATATTTTTTTCTGAATTATTCTTAATTATACTGAATACATCAAAAGTTAAAGAGATAGAATCCATGCGGAATAAATATACATAAAAATAGTTTTTAATATTAAAAAGGTCAGGTTATCAACAGCAAATATATTCTTCTTATTTCACACAATATTAAACACTACATTATCTATTTATAATTTTAAAATTAATATAAAAAAGTATCTGCAAATTATAAATTCTTATGTTTACTGTAATGAAATGCTTCAGGTATACTAAAATCACAAAGTGCAATATTAAATTAATTTAATTACCCATAAATTGAGCAATAAAATAAACCATTGTTATTAACATTAATATTGTAACAAATACATAATAATAAATTACTTTTATTAACTATTTTATTTATATTTAAATTGTAAATGGTTTTAAAAGTGCAATTATTATTTTAAGTTTAATGATACTAAGTGTTATAAAATTCTTCTTATTTCCTTTTGAGACAAATAATTATAAAAAACTAAATAAGTTTTTAAGATTATAAAAGGCATTCAAAATATTATTTTTCTTTTATTTGAAATTTATTTTTAGTTATGCTTAAATTCTAGACAAACACGAATTAAAATGAAAAATATTTCATTTCTAAAAATTGTTGCTAATTTGAAATTAAAACAACAAACGAAACTGAAAATAAGCATCTATGATTGCATAAAAACTTAAGAAAATAAAAATTCTGACATATTGTATTAAGCAAAAATAATATATTAAAATATTAGGCAAAACAATCGAGATACCATCGAAGGACATATTAGAGCCCAATTCACACTCAATATAAAATTCCCTCACCTTTGATTACACAATATTGGTTAGCATAGCATTGAGACTTCTATGCTAACCATAAGTACTCATACCGCTCCTCTGAAATGGCGATGACTCTCTACAAGCTACTTAATAAGCTATAATTTATTTTACGGAAATTAAACTACTATATAAACATAGACAAAATTTTCTTCTTCTTAACCAAACTAACCACACGAAACGCAAATTTGTTCGTTGATCGAATCTTCAAATAAAATCAAAAATAAAATTATACAAAAATTCAGCATCAGTCACATTTTTTCACACATCACAGATCACTAATATTAATTGATAGACAAATATGATTATTGGTTTGCTGGTTTGCTTCTGTTATTTCCTCGATTTTCGATTTTCGATTTTTTTGTGTAAATTGAAGTATCCATGTTTTGATTTGTGTAAAGTTTAATGCCCAAGCCGCATGGCCCTTGTTGCTCCTAATGCAAATTTTAAACAAATTATCAGATACGGCAATTTTGTTGATGAGGCGAGAATGGAAATTAGCCATTAGCCATAAAAATGTATTGCAATGATGTAACTTTTATTTCATTTACATTTTTCGGTGAATGTTTTCATTCATTAACATATCGGTAACAACTTGATAAAGATAGATTTTTTTTTTAAAGATAGATATTTGTTTCATATGAGAATTAATTTTCAAATTGTTGCATATTTTATTATTTATTTGTTTTGTTTTTAACTTCCAGATGCTGAACTTATGCTACATTTATTATCTCTCGAAATTGACTGAATTTGCTGACACAGTTTTCTTTGTGCTGCGGAAAAAGTCGTCACAAATAACTTGGCTGCATGTCTACCATCACTCGGTAACACCTTTGGAAACATGGGTTTTGGTTAAATTTTTAGCAGGTGAGTAAATGAGTTTTTTTAAAGTTATTGATGGACATCTCATCCTTAACATTGCAATAGAAGATTTAGGATTACATTTTAAATAAATTGTATACAATTATACAATTACAGGTGACTGTGTATAGTTTTATTATTTTTATAGCTTCAAATTTTATAAAGATAGTAATTATAACTAATTTCTTGAGTTTAAATAATGTTAATAAGCAGCTAAAGGAAGCTCAATATATTGCTGTAAAAAACAAAAATTAGAAAATATTTTATATTTAAGCTGGCTTTAATAAAAATGTTATGTTGTGTAGTCCTATAATTAATTATTTAATTTTTCTTTTTATTGCAGTTTTATATAAATAGAATTTATAATGATATCGTGCAACTTTTAGTTAGGAATATGAAAATGATTATTTATTTAATTTTGAGTTTGTTATTCATATTGTTTTATTATTTATACTTTATGCATAATATACAATAAATGTACTCTATATATAACACAAATTATATTGAGCAAATACAAATTTGAGAAATTGAGCCTAAACGAAACGATCTTTTAAATACATTCAGTTCAAGTAAAATTAATTTATTAAACAGTATAGCAGTGTGATGTATTATTAATTGATAATCAATATCCGTAATTGAGATTTTTGACAACACTAAAAATACTTAATCGTATAAACTTTTTCAAATTATTTTGCTATTTTTTCAATAGTTCTTATTGCAAAAATATTCGAACACCAATAAGTACAGCTTTTTTTTTTTGAATCTATTATTCTTATAGTACTAAAAATTATTTTAATCAAAAAATAGTAACTAAATATATTTATTTTTTGTAATAGTTAATCTTATGATTATGCTTACTGTGACTACAGTTTTACTTTCTTAAAATTGTACAATGTTATATATGATGTGACCTTTAAATAGGATAATTTCAAACCGTTACATGGCACATTATAAGTAATCTATACTGAAGAAATATAATAAATCAGGACAAAAATAAAATAAAAGGCATTTACACATATTCCTATATTTATATATATATTTGCATATATATTTGCATATATTATATATACCATATTATTCCAAATGCTTAAACACGATACCTGCATTAGGTTTCTTTAAGATGCCTAATGCAAGAATAAGGTGCACTCATTAATTGTTCTCAAATTAACAGTAAACTGTGTATATATATTTTTATATATGAAAAAACCAATCAAATTCTGAATGACGTTTTCTGTTAAAAAATTAAACAGTAAAAACATATGTATCTGCTCAGCTATTCGTAATCTTGCTCGTTTCTCTCGATTCGCAACAGAATTGGAATTGAGTTGAAATTTAAAAATCATTTCACATGAAATTCTGATAATCAAATTTTCTAGTTCTCATAATTCAAGTTTATAGAGCTGATAAAATAAAAATCTTACTCCACTTTTATCCAACGATCATCGAAAAACATCCTCCCGAAGCCGAACTAAATTCAGAGAGAACATGTTTACATTCCTGATTTGTTGTTTAACACAAACAATAGAATAGAATCTTACTTTATATGGGCGCTACAGTATTAAGTGAGCTACTTTCACCAGATCTTCTTTCATTTAAAAGTATTAATTTTCCAACATAACTTGAAAACTGAGAGCTCCAGTTACATGCATTTATTTACACTATATATTAAAAATGTTTCCACCTAAAATGTACAATATAGTGTCAGCAAAATGATTATGAAAATTATATAAATGAAAGAATTCGCACGTTTACCAGCGACTGGTCGTATTAATTAGCCACCAGTCTAGGAGAACAACTTAAGGTGTTTTCATAATAATAGAAATTAAGAAGTTATCAATCTTCAACTAAACAATAATTAAAAGTTTCAAGCTACAGCATAATAACATGAATTTTGGATTACTACAATGCAATTATTAATTCATGACTTAATTCAACAATCCACACTGAGCATTTCGAGCTGATTAAATCTATGCACTGTGAGTTACACTTAATTGGTTTATAAGGTGAACTTGTCTAAAATTAATTTGCAAATTACATATATACATACATATATATATTTATATATATATATGTATAAGTTTTTGTTACACAGAATTGCAAGGCTAGGAAGAAATTAAATTCTATATTAAACAATCTTAACTAAATTTGAGAATTTTTATGAGCAACATTCTTAAGTCAAGTTTGATTGCGATTAATATTACTCATACGCCACTAAGTAAAACTAAACAAATGTATTATTAAAATTGTAAACAAATGTATACATACATAAATTAACTTTAAACAAATTTAAAAACACAAAAACAAAAAGTAATACTAAAAAACTAATTATAAGAGATTATATAAATAAAATACAATAAAATATTAAGAAAAAACAAAATACAATAAAAAATTTTAAAAATAAAATATAATAAAAATTAAAAATAATTAATAATAATGACATCGATCTATATTCTTTTGAACGCGCTAATTAGTCAGTGTTAAATAATATACAACTTTTTAAACTAGTTTTTAAAAATATATTTTATTATCACTGTTATTTCGGGTTTAGACTATAGCAAACTTCATTATACTTTTTGTTTGTGCGGAGGGGTTTAAAGACGCATCATCACTATAGCGTCACAATAGTGGTATGCCCGATTTATACGGACTAAAAATAATCCCCTCGTGTACCAGACCTACCTTGGAATTTTATTGGTAATACTTGAGGGTTGTGTCCCTATATTCTTCATTATATATCTTCATAATATAAATCGCAATAATTTTGTACAAGTAATGTAGAAGCAAGTAATGTTCAAGAAATAAAAGTAAAAGTAAAAAATTTTTATATAGAAATAATTAAGAATTATTATTAATTTAATAGGTATTTTTTTTTACACTTGATAGATATTCGTCATTGATTTTATTTTACTTACCATTTTTCTATATATTTACTGATAATTTTAAAAGTAATTACAAGTAATACACACTAAAATAAAATAAATATAATATAGATCATAATATTAATAACATAATGTAGAAGCTATTTAAAGGTAAGAAAAGTTTTATATAGAAATAATTAACAATTATTATTAGTTTAATAGGATTTTTGTTGTTTTGCACCTAATAGATATTTTACATTGATTTTATTTTATTTGTAATAAAAATGTTTTTATACTTTCATTAATAACTTTTTATATTTTATTTTAGGTGGTAATGCGACATTCCCCAACTTACTGAACAACTTTGTCCATGTCTGCATGTACTTCTATTACATGATGTCGGCGATGGGTCCAGAATACGCTAAATTTTTATGGTGGAAAAAATATATGACTGAATTACAAATTGTAAGTAAAATATATTAATAACTTAATTGTTACTTCTCTCCTTTAAATAATTAAATAAATCGAAAATTAAATAATCGAAATGAAAAAAGGAAAAGTGTGAAACTGCAACATCTTTTCAATAAAAAACTTGTCTGATAATTCTTGATATGAAACATGTTTTAAGCTTTTAAAACGAGTTTAATGGACACTTAATTTTTAAGTTGCCACAGCGCGTATAAATTTACTATATAAATATTTACAAATTGGGCAATACTAAATGTTGTCGTTTTGTTTCTAAAAATTGCAATACTTGCACTGGAACCCAAATGCACTTAAGCTTAAATGCCACAAGCACTGCACTGCAATTGCACTACGTAAAGAATATGAAAAGCACAACAGCAGGCAAAAAATCGATTAGGAAATGTATTTGCTACCGTATTAAATACCGAATTAAATAAACTGAATTGAACCAACAGAAATACTCGTACTTACGAACTGCAATAATTCCAGAACAGCTAAACTTGGACAAAACCTGCAAAAACTCATATTACGTGTCACATAATTGCACGTTTGAATTTTAATTCAAACTTGCCTTTCTCAAAAATTTACAAACTCACTTGCAAGTACTATGGATATACCATATATATATATCAGTGCACAATAAATGTTAAAATTTAAATTCAAATTTTTATATTTATTGCTTTTAATTATATAGAGTTTTCATACCGAACTCCATCCAAAATTCTGCAAATTAGTTTGCAAATAACTGAATTGAAATCCCTTAAATAATAATCGGCTTGTAATGCCAAATTCGAGCGTGAAAAATTGGGTTTTGATTAGCCACAATGACTTCCTAAGATTCCTTTCAAACCAAAAAATTTGTGCATTCCTAAACAAATCGGAAAACTAAGTATTACCAAAAAAAAAACATTAAAATTGCACATACTTAGCCTAGTTTTGAAGAGTGTTCAGTCTAAAAACCTAAAATGTACGCACCGTAAACAGCACGGAGCAGCGTACTTTGAAAAAATTTGAAAAATTGAAATGAAATTGAAAATAGCAGCAATCAAGTTTGGCTTCTAGCCACAGTTATGTAAGACGCCTTTCGCAGGCCACTTCCAGTAAATTAATTTTTTGCTTGTTACTAGAAGATTTTGAATTTTTTGGTTTAAATAGCCGTATTAAGCGCGCCTAGACTAGCAGCCCGAATTGCCGGAGCAGAAGCCGGTTTGACTTGGTGTTACATGCACTTCAGTATTTACTTTTGCGAAGAATTGCAGAATGCTTAGCACATATTTTATTTAATTTTTTTTTATTTGTTATTTAATTTAGTTAATTTCGTTTTGATGTAAACAAAAATGTTACAACGATGAAACTAGTTTATTAGCTCAAAACACAAATGCAAAGTTTACATTAACTTATTGTACAGTTCTCTCTATATTTGTTCTCAAAACTAACAATCCACAGCGATTCTCTTATACAAAAGATTTTATTTAGAGGTTATTTTATTGAAATAAAATGCATTTAAAAATATCTTACAAAATTTACATAAAAATGCAACTTGTTTTGAGTGAACTGATGATAGCAATATTTCCACAAACAACTTTACTGTTGAGATTGATACTGTATAGTATCAACAATATCAACAATAACATATCAACAGTTTATTCTCCTAACAATACATATTTTGACATGAATTTATATATGTGTTAATATCACAAGCTTTAAACTCCATTTACCCACTGACCCACTTAATGAATTACCGCTTCCCATTGTCAATAATGCAAGTTGCCGGTATCGCTCAGTATTATAGTTTTGAGCGTTTTCATACTTTTTGCACACGAACTATCTCATGCCGCAAAAACCACAAAATACAAACAATAGATTTGCTTAAAACAAACAATAGATAAAACGCTTAGCCAAAGGAAATATACAACATTTTAGATTGCCGCTGAATTGCTGCAACTGCAACGCTACAACAGCTGCAATCAACAACTTGAAACGCTCTTGTTGCAAGTTTACACTGGCAATTGCTGGCTAAAGCTGATTAAACGCTCAATTGCCACTCTTTTTGCATGCTTTTGCCAAAATTGGCCACTGATACTGTGTCAAGTGTTTGTAATCACAATCGTGAACGACTTGGGCAAAAACAGCTTTGCCCGCTGCATGGCCAGGTTCTACAAAAAACGTGTAAAAACAAGTTTAAAAATATTACTGGTAAATAAATTTTTTATTTCTTGTTGGTTTTTATTTCAGCTTTTCTGGCTTAGAGTAAACTAGCTTTTATTAGAGTTTGTTGCACTTTTTATTAATAAACTTGTTTTCAAAATTAATAATACTTTGATTGGTGTTAATCGTACATCCCTCGTAATAAGCAGTGTAAGTTAGAAAGTAAACGAAAAATAATTAATAACTATTATTATTGTATTATTTTTAATTAATTGAATTTATGGCTGACCATGCAGCCAAATTCCCATCATAAATGGTCTTGAAATTATTTCTTATATTTAATTAGTCGTAAACAATTCTTTAACACTGCAAGTACCAAGGGTTGAACTCGTACCCTGCCAAATTCGAAGCTCAGAGTCATTGTTCACTACAATTAAAAATAACAAAAAAAATGTTTCTTGTTGCAATTTCAATACTGTTTGGTAGAAATTTTACTATTGAAAACAATAGTTTATATTAAGAATTTAAATTCTTTCATCAGAACGAATATTAAAAATCAATTTAATAACTATTATTTGATATTGTTGTTTACTTTTCATGACGAATTGATTAAAATTTTTGAACTATGTTCAGGAACATTTTAATTTCGTTCAACAAGCCTATCTCATGTATTATACAGTAACTTTGAAATAGTGCTTAGTTGTATATAGTGCTTAGTTTACTTTACTATTCTAAAAACTACATATTAATTTTAAGAGATCATACTGTTTTTATCTATAATGACACAACTTCATAGTAATGCTTAAGCTTTCTACTATAGAATCCGTGGTATCGCAACGGGCCGTTATTTGAGCTTAAGTGTACTTTGGACACAAGGTCGCCACTCCAACCTAACCTGCTATAGTATAGCCTATACCAGTGTTTATTAACCTGGTATGTCTTATGCAAGATATTTAAAAGCTCTTAAACTCATACATAATACTAAGCAAATTGTTCCATTTTAAACAACTAACGAACGAACTTTCTACTGCTGTTATGGTAGTTAACATTCTGTCAGATGAAATATATAACGGTTTTAGGATAAAGCATTCAATCGACTAACGAACGTAGTTGAAACATTTTAGGGTTTTAGAGTAAATCATTCCATCGAGCTGCAAGTTGTCGTTGCTCTATCATATTGCTCCCTTATGGCGTGCTCGCCACCTGTTACAAATATTTCTTCGCACTATTATATATTTATAGAATATACCTATATATATATATATATACTATATATATATATACTCACTACAATTTGTTTTATCTCCAAACTTAGCATCTACACACTACCAATAGATGTAAATAGATGGAAATAGGCTTAAGCAATAAATAGAATACATTTTTATAAGGCAATTGACTTTAAAGGGTAAAATCATTATTTCATATATTTCAAGCTTAACCACAACCATACCGAGCATGAGATGTTGCAACATCTCTCAGGTAACATGTAACATTACCACGCCCGAATGATATTTATACATTTTTATTAACAGATACTATTTATTCATTTTGCAATTTTAAAATATTTGAGGTGCATAGCAAATCGTTTAAAATCAACCGAAATTAATGAATATAAGACAGAAAAATTTGTGATTATAGTAAGTTTAAAAAGTGTATCGCGAGTAGGGTTACTAAAACAACATTAAAAATTTTTAAAAATTTTGATTATTACTTTTATTGCATAAATCTTAATTTTAGAAATATTGAAATAAAATAAGAAAACAAATCTTAAACAACTAATTAACAACTGCCCAATAGTTATTAATGCGTTTTTCATATACGAAAATGAAAATGCATTCAAATTGTCCATTTCAGTTTGTCATTACGCAATGCCAAAGCGCGTAAATATCTTAAAATAATTAAAAGTTATGATTTTCTAAAATAAATCTTTATATAATTGTGAAATAAAAATTGAAAAAATAAATTTTTTCTTTCATTTAACATTTATGCGCAAACATTGGAAAAAACTGTAGTTTCGATTTTGATGGACATTTCGTTTTTGGTGCTGTTCACTGAAAATCAAAGAACTGCAACTTATTGATCAATTCCATGTAACTGAGCAAATATTAGCACGGGCTTTGTAATAGAACTCATATTTAAGGCACGACTTCAATTTGTTGCACTGAGTAGTCGTAAGTCGGGCTCAGCGCAGAGCCAATTAAACGTATTAACAAATGCAATGTTTCGAGTGTTTCCATTCGAACATGATTTCTGTAATGAATTTCAGTGCTTCATTATAAGTCGTAAATTTATTTATGTTAGTTATGCTTACTTTTAATTAATCTATGTAAAGTTTAATAATGTGTATTAACTATTTATTATGCTCGTGTGAATTGAAAAGAAAAACTTAGAAATGTATACGCAGTGTGAACAAATGCTTAAAGGAGGCAGATTTAAATGTGCAATAGAAAAATCAAAAAACTTAAGACACAAACTTGACACAATTGCAATACGAGTTTTGAAAATTGCAGTTGCGTTGTAACGAAACTTAAAAATCAAGTCCAAAAAATAAAAATTAAATAATAGTAATAAAATTGAGTCGTAGCCACATTTAATTAATTAATAAAAATGAAAATTAATAATCATGACAATAAAGTAGATAAAATTTAAAAAAGCTATGGGGTAACTTAATGGCAATAAAATTTTCATATGGTACGAAAATGTGTTAGATTGAATCTTGTGATTGTTTTTCAATATTACTCATTTCTTTCAAATTTGTATTTGATTTTGACTTTGATTCCATAAAATTATTTTTATGTATATTCATAAATATTACACACATAATATTGAAAGTCTATATTAAGTTAATCAAAAAGTTTGTAAGGTATTAGAGGAGTTAGAAAATAACAAATACATGGAATGCACCAAAAAGTAATTGAACATCTATTAATTGTAATATGCAATTGAAATATGTCCTAGACGAATATTGATATAGCCAAAACACGAATTAGATGGACAAGTAAAAATTATTTTTAGCTAATTACTCATACTCAGCAAAAGAAAACTCTTTTCATTTTATTAAAAAGAATGTTGCTCAAATATCTTCTATTACAATTTTCTCAAATAATACCAGAGAAGCAAAGACAAAGCTGTTTCTACTGAAATAATCACTAAAATGATACTTAAATTTCTATTATTTATTTATTTACAAAAAGATTTTACTTTTTAAATGATAAATAAGTTCTCATATATAAATTTATCTGTTATTGCTGTACAAGATTTAACATACACATACTCATACTACCTACACTTTAGCCTTTGGTCCGTCATCAGTTAGGTGGTGAAGGCGTACCTCTTTTTGTTAAGAAATAGTTTTTCTGGCACTCTTAGGGATGGTGGTCGCTCTATATTCTCCGCTTGAGTAAAAGCTAATGACAAATGCAATGCTGTTATTTGAATTGCTATTTGAGCTGTATTCTCGAATTTTCTATTACTAAAGAAAAGTTATTATAACAGGAAGAAACTACAAAATTCAATAAAAAAAATTTTCAATTATTTTAAATTTATTAAATTTATCGCACGCAATACGTAATGCATTCCTGCTTGAAAGGTTAATTTAGTTAAACACGTTTCAAGAGATTCACGTTTATGGTGCAATCACTCTTTCTCATTGTTTATATTTGTCTGGAATATCTTTTATATGCAGCATTTCAGGCAGTTGTCTTCGGCCGTAATTATAGTGATGAATCGTACTTCTTCAAAATATGGAGTACGGTTCATCGTAGTGTAATGGATGATAAATGCGATCTTTTGATCATTGGCGGTTTATGGGCTCTTTATGTTATGCCTTTGACTAACGATTCTCGTCCTTAAGCTCTTGAGTATTAAATAGCCAACCTTAAGCCCGGTTAAATTAAATTGTATTTTCCTTTATAGTACAACAAACAAAAAAAAAGATTTTACAATATCCTTCTCTGTTTCTGTTCTCAAAATTAAGAGTAGTCTTTAGAGAGAGACTTCAGACATCCGTTCAAATATATCACAATTTCTATTTACTTAAGTAACTTAATTTAAATACTGAACAAAATGTATAATTATTGATTCTTTGAACTTGAACTTTATTCAATATAATACTATTTAATATATTAACACAGATCATCAATAATTACTTTAATTATTTTATAAATAAAATGATTAAATATTAATAAAAGTGTAGCGCTTACTTAAATACAAAAGTAAATTGCTTCGGTGTGATTAATTTCTAATTATTTTTTAATAAAAATTTAAAAATATATTAAATAAGTTTAACCTTATCTACTTAATTTTATATTATTTTGACATATTATTGAAATTTATTAGTCAATAAAAATTCAATAGATATCATTAATTTTTTTAAGTTGTCTCTAGCGCTATAAATTGTTTGACTTCGGAAAATTTTAAAATATTGACACTAATATGATTTAAAAAATAATTCAAAATTAAATCGAATATGAAAAATGTCTAATAAAGATAAAAATATTATATTGGATTACAGTTTTATTATTAAAAAAGGTCACGCTGGACACTGACATTAGAATAAGCTCCAGAGGACAACTGTTTTTTATTCGTCAATAACATTATATTTGTTACATCAAAAGCATTATAAAGTCAGAAATATATTTAAAATTGTTAAAATATATTGCGTGTAGTGCATTATAACTCCTAAAGTAAAAACTGTCATACTAACACCTTTTAAATGTTCATTTATGCAATCGTTGAATTCATGTTTTGTGCGTTACACATTGCCTCTTTACCTATATACATGCTCTTATATACATACTATTTTATTTTTGGTATTAAATTAGTATTACATGAAAATAGCGTAATACAAATAACCATTTAACTTTTTTAATATTTAATGATCTCATAAAAAATACTTTCAAAGAGTTAGTTCAATTTTTTTATTTAAAAAAGGTAAAGATATTTTAAAGGCAGCATTTGACTTGCACTTTTCGAAAAAGAAATGGAAGGAAGGGATCAGTAATGTCACATGTCAACTGAACTTTTAACTAACTTACTAACGATTTCTTTAATAAGTAATACAAGTTAATTACAAAATTATTATTAAATTAGGTTATTGTGATGTATTTCAAATTTACTAAAAAATTTAACATTACATATAAATAATACAATACATCATTTTCTTGTTAACTGTAAAAAAAAAAAGATTGTATTATACTTATTATTTCCAAAAAAACTATATATAAATTTGTATTTAATAAATACTATAAAATGTAGTTGTTGTTAAGGAAGTTACATTGATATTGTTTTGCAGTTGAAAGAACATTAACAGTTTTGTTTAATTATAAGTAATTTCTTACTTCTCTTATAATAGCTAATATTTGTACGTGTTAACTTTTAAATATTATTTTATTTTTCATTGTTCATTTTTCTACTAAACTAGGAGCGCAATATAGTATACAAGTCCATTAGAAACAATCCCCTCAAGATAAGCATTAATGTTAACAATATTTAATTAAAAACATAAAAACAGTAGCAAATAACATGTGTTTGCGTTTCTTTATGTACAATTTAATGTTTATAGTATCTAATTTACTTCATTAAAACTCAGTTTTATTTTATATGCATTTTAAAAACGAATAAACTTTTAGATACTTTTCTTTAAAGTAATCGAAGGAATTAAGGACGTAAATACTTAATTTCTTCATAATTACGATGTAATAAAAATTATAAAATATACACAGGTTTATATTAATTAAAAGTATATATATGAAACTAAATTTAACTTACCTAAAGGTATTGCAAAACTTTTTATAATTTTTTAATATAAGCCCTAATATAGTACAGCAGTTTCCAGCATACGACTACGAGGTTTAGACACTTAAAGTTCAAACTATCAAAGCAGCCACTATTACTTTAAAAGAAAATTTCTTACGTAAATTTGTGGTCCTCTGAACCTGTAAATGTCATTAGTTTTTGCTAAGCGTTAAAATTCAAATTTTATTCAAATTTCCTGTTTGGTGACCTCGTGGGTTTCATCCCATTTATGTTTGTATGCACATCATTATTATTCTATACTAATCAATTAGTAGACTATGTTAAATTCAATTTCTTCATTGTATTTAAATGAGTTTTATAATAGTATTTATATCTGTTTTTGTACACATCTCACAGTTTGTTAACTAATCTAATGCTGAGCAATTGATCAGTTCAAAACACGGCTCAAAAGACGATCAATTTTCTTTCATATTTTTGTTTGGAGACAAAAGGGTATGTTGTGTTTTTGTTTCGTAGCGACCTGAGTAGGACCATTGCTATTTTATGCCCGTCTGATCTACCTACTCCATCTATTACAATAATAATATCAATAAGTACTCCAATTTAGAGATAAGAAATCACAGTTTAGGGTACTGTAGTTAGAACTAATATAAAAGTAATTGAAAGTATCAATTCGAAAACCATCCACTGGTATTTCAACAACGACTAATAGCTAAAATTATTAAAAAATATAATATAGAACACATGTATTGGTTATAGGCACACCTATAAATTGCATTCGCGTAACCACATTACCAAGAAACTTAAAACATTTTAAACCTATAAACCTAACAAACATATATTTGTCCATTTAGCTTAAATTTAAGTTCAACCCTCAAAAAAATAAGCTTCATCTGATTTTAGGTGTTGATTAAATATTAGTACTATAATTTCATTTTGTTGTTAAAAACCAATACTCAGTATTAATAGATTGGTGCACTCTATAAAAAGCATACTATTACTTTTTAGTAATAGTATGCTAGGGACACAAGCTAAATCTTGACCATCCGGTGATTGGTCTTATTTTCTCCATTAAGAAAGATCAAAATGGAAAATAAGATTTTTAAATTCAATTGATTTTACTAATATATGAAATTATCAAAATAAACTATTTTAGCAACAATTATTAAACTTGACTACCTGTTAAGTTGCCTATTTACTTAATCTAAATTATTTTAATATAAATGAATATAAATGTTACCCAAAAAACATTTCTGTATCAATTATCAAAGATCTATTATCTTTTAATTCATAAAATCACATCCCTAAGTCCTACACTGTAACAATATCTATGATTCTACCTTTTATTTACATCTTTTATCAAACATCTCAAAGTCTTTTATTAATAAATTTTATAAGTAATGGAAAAAAATTTTACGTGCACTCAGATCCCCAAATTCTACACAGTATCAATGTCTGTGGCTTCATATAATTGATAAAACCGTGTACAATGAAAAATAAAAATGGCTACGCGCTAACATCCCTGCCTCAGACATAGTATTAATGTGTTTACCTCCATCACACTTCTTCACAATTTCTTATCAACGATCTATTAGCCTTTGATTTATAAGATCTTGTACAGTATCAATGTCTGTGCCTCCATCAAGTTGTCAAAGCCTAATTCGCTTCAAAGATGACTTACCTTCATTATCACTCAAGTGTAACAGAAAAGTTTTGTTTTATTACAGCACTGGCACGTCATCTGTTAGACAAGCACAAAACAATGAAGCTTATTAAGTTATCAACATTTTACCACAAAATAATTTTAATAACAGCGCTGCTAGCGCTGTTAAATGCGTGCCGTCTCGTTGTCAAACACACAGCACATAAACACACATAAACATACACTACAATGACATAGCAAATAAAATTATTGTAGATATATCACAGTCAATACACTTAATTGTGTGATAAGTTTGTTTTTATTGTTGTTCTTAGTTAATTGTTGTTGCTAATTTATTTTACATTAGATTTAAATCACTTTAAATATTTAAGTAACTCAGCAAACATTTTTAAAGCATAAAACATAAATTAAGTTCTCGTGTTGTTTTTTATTATTAAATGTTTTTTTATCCAACTCGCTTCTTTTAATAGCAAGCAAACATGTACACAAAACTGTTGTGTAGCAGTTGAAAAGCTCAGTTTAAGTCAAAGTTGCAGCTGCAGTTAACGCCGCAGCTACTGTTTGCGTCGAAGTTGCAGCAAAATTACAAGCAGATTTTTGTTCTTTGACTGTGCGCACAAACATTTTTGGTTTTTTTTTTTTTTTTATTATTTGCCGTACTTGTGCGCAGTCGTCCTTCGCAAAAATGCTGTTTTTTACGTTTTTGTTGGTATTTTAGCTAATTTGGTGTGTCACTGAAAGTGGAAGTGGAAACCCTAAAGCCAAACCAAAGTAATATGTGCCTTGCTTGTGTTTTTTTGTTAGCTTTTTGTTGTCATGTTTGTTGTTGTTGTACAAAGTATTTTTAGCTTAAAAATCGTATTTGTTTTTTTTTTTTTGAGTTTTAACATTTTTGCCGGTAATTTTTGGTAGTTAAACGAATCTGTGAAGCGTCTCAAGTAGAACCACTTTTTTGGCAAAATTTATGAGTAATTAAAATTAAATTCTGCTTCATTTTTATGTTTGCATATTTTGTATTTAATATTTGCACAATTAATTTTTGTGTAATTACAAAACAACAAAAAGCAAAATATGAAAAAAGAAATAAATAATAATAATTTCGACAAATAATTAAGAGAAAAAATAATTATAAGAAATAATTGCGAGGGTAAAATTTTGAACTTCTACACGTAATGTCACACTTCAAGAATCTTGGACAATTAACGACAAGTCTGGCATCACTTGGATTCGAATTGGTCATCAATATTCACTGAATAACTTGGAAAGAATCATTTTCTAACTGTAAGCTCTTAGTATATTTCGATTAGGATACTTATTTTTCTGTCTTAGCATTACAATCCTTTGTTGATCAGATCTTCTATTAGTACCAAATAAAGATATTCCTTCTTTGTCAATGTGATGCGATGACAAGCCTATTTTGTTAAGGTATATGAATTTGTTATCGATCTATCTTTCTTTTATATTAGATTGGTTATTAATATTTTTCGACTAACTTCGATGTTGGTTATTTTGCCATTTTTCGGCATAATAGTAAACAACCTTTATTGATTAAATAACGTATAATAAGATAGTGTAACTAACTATATTTAAAAGCCTGTTTTAACTTTAACCTACATTGGACTTCGCTATTGAAATAGTCAGTCATACTGGATCACTGTATACCTAAAAAGCTAATATTATTTTCAGACTTTTCAACTTTATTTTAGCATTATAGTTTTTGATAATTTCCATTTGACTTAAGTTTGTCGATCTCATGCGATGCCAATCCCATTTTGTTAAGGTTGACTACATCATCATTGATCCACAATTCTTTTGGTTTAGATTGATCGTCAATATTAATTAATCAATTTAATCAATTTATACTTGTTGGCTTTATTTCAGTCTAGACTGGTGGCTATTAGGAGGAAGTTCCTAAATTAAAATTTATTAAAATTGTTGCTTCTACACCTACATTTCATAATTATTCAATATTGATTGAACAAAAAGCCTGGTTTATCTCAACATATATCTAGAAAACTAATTTTAGTTTCATAAGAATACATATTGATATAAAAACTTATAATAAATAGGTACATATTTACTAGAATAATATTACTGGTATCCAAAAGAAGCACTTCTGTTTAATCTGTATGTTGTTATACTGAAACTTTTATTCAAAATAGTTTTTTTTTCTTTTTCTTTTCTTTAAAAAACAATTTCATTATTAATATAATTCTCCTAATCCTGTTCTTTTTCTTAGACAATTCCTCTGATTTAATTATTCTGCAGACTTTTACATTTATTTATATATATTTAAACTCATTATTAATATAATTATTTTTAAATTCTTCTTAAAGAATTCTTCAGATTTTATCACGCCTAAGACATTTTTTATTTATTTATTTTTTATTTGATTTTAATTTTTATTTATATTTTCTTTTTTGATAAATATTTACTTCCTCAACACTAAACGATTTGCTTTGTTTTGTGGTTCCCACAATTAAAAGCACGCGAAGCACTTCTGTGCCGGTAATGAAACCAATAAACATTTCAAACGTGAACCCTGGAGCAGCACTTAATATTTTTATCTTATAAAAAAAACAATATTATTATAATAATTAGTATTTAATATAAAAAATAAAAGAAAAAATTAAAGATTATTTTTTTTGTATTTATTATTGGAAATAGTCTTTTGATTATTAAAAAATCAAATTGAAAATTACTTTAAATTTTATTTTTGCTTTAAATAAATTTAAAAATATTAAAAAGCAATGAACAATTTATTAATAATAAATCAATTTTATTATATTTACAGGCCCAATTTGTACTCTGCATCGTTCACACCACCCGCGCACTCATTAGCACACAATGCCAGTTCTCGAAATTCATCTCGGCCCTGCTCTTACTAAACTCTTCCATTTTCTTCTGCCTCTTCATGAATTTCTACATGCAAAGCTATAGAAAAGCGAAGGATCAGAAAGCGTTGGCCGCTGAAAAGTCAAAAATGATGGAACTCAATAACAATAATATTGATGCCGTATCTGCCAATAAGGTCAAAGTTAATTAAATACACCAAATGAAAACGTAAAAACAGGCCATATCCTCCTCCTCAGCACAAAAACAAATACAACAACAGCGTTTGTTGATTGTACAAAAGACTTCTTACCTGACTTGCATTAAACCGTATTCAATATATAAAATGTACATAATTAAGGATTTCAATATTTCAGTATGAAATACTAAATACATACTAAATATTAAATATTGAAATATATGAATTGGTCGTCAAAATATTATTAATAATATATGCTAAAAAATTTTTATTTTCTAAAATTGTTGGTGATTTGTTATATTTTTTATATGAAAAAAGAAATTATTTTCAATTATCCTTAACACAATCGAAACTAAGTGCAAATTAAACACCGAATTTTTTCTTTGCATTTAGTTTTTATATTTTAAAATTTTAATGGTTGTCGGTACATTCTTTAATTTTTATTTTATTATAATTTTTTTTATTATTATCGTTATCAAACTTATTATTATTATATGAGAATTTCATTTTATTCATACTTAACTGAAATCGCACTCACAAAACAAGCAATTTCATTAAAACCGAAACGCGTACCCTTTCTAGTTTAGTTTAATAAATTATAATGCATAATTTTAGGCTTAGTGTATAATTTTTTAGTTGAATTTGTATAGCAAAGATTTCTGATTCTCATTAGAGATCTGGCGTACATTTTCTAACTAAAAGTCGTTAAACTTTTTAAATGGGTCAATTTTTACGATCTGCCTAGTGTAAGTTACTTTAATTATAGAACCTCGAAGCGTTACAAATAATTTAAATATATTAAGATTAGTAATAATAAGGTTAATATTTTCAATGTAAATGTGTATACACATCAAGTGTATGTATTTGAAATAATATTAAAATTAAGTATAAAATAAAACTAGTCTTAAAATCGTCAAATAAAATAATAAAGATATTTTATGTTATATTTTTTTTTTGTATGTATTGTACTTTTACAAAAACAAAATCTGTAAACAAATTAATGAAGAGAATATTTTCTATGGTGTATACTTAATTTTAGCAGTAAGTTTGTAAAAAATGAATAAAATTTTATTAAAAAAAAAAATTTAGATTACTTTTATTCCTTAAATAATTTATTATATGACTTTTTAGAAATGCAAATTTGAAGGACACTTAACAAATAAAGTGCTAAAGCTATTCGAAAAAATAGAAGCCCATTCTAATGCTGCAGTAAATGCTGATTTTATAGTCATAACTTATTTTCAACACTGACTGCAGTCATACTTAAAGCAATAACTTTGCTGACTTAGTTATATACATAATCTGTTATGAAACTTAAGTTATGACTGTAAAATCAGTCCTAAATTAGATAAAGACACGTCCAAGTCCCACAATAATTATAAGACTTAATTTATATAAGTCAGTTTTAAGACTAAAGTTATGTCTGTAAAATAGTAATAGTGATTGTAAGATACACGAAGCTTTCTACATTATTAAATTAATTAAATGCTTGAACCTCATGAATATAAAGTTCCAAAAGTTAAACTCACAAAATAGAGTAGAGGTGATAATAGCCATTAATCTGAACAAACTATCCACAATTTAGTTGAAAATCTTGATTTCCAAATCTAATGGAATTGAAAAGTCTTTAAGCTTTTACATTAGTTAGTTAGTCGTTCATATAGCTGCAAAATTTCTTCTCTGTTAATGTAGCGCATAGGAACCGTACAATTTCCACACGCTCGATTTATATATTTTACGTCTTAAAACCAATCTTCTTAGCAGAATAGGGATATTACTTTTCGAAAATCAAAAATCAAAATTCAAGATGACCACCGACTTTTTAGTTTATATTATACTATAGTGTAATGTGTTAATCTCTTCACTTTGAGCCAATTATATAAGAAGTGGTCAATTCATTCGTTTCCCTGTTAAGCTCTGCAACTTCTATAATTCGGATTATAGTGTATATTTAATTTTTTGACATGGTTGTCTTCTGCTCAATGGCGTGCAACATTGCCATTACTGATAGATAAGAACACCTGTGTTTAAATATACAGTTTATTTGCAATTTTTTTTTTACAAAGATGAATTATAGTTAATTATAAGAGGCAGAAAGATACATGCTAACTGATCAGTGACACCAATCAACTGTGTTTTTCTTCTCCTAAATGCCTTATCCGTTTCAAACGTTGGCAAACATAATTGATATCCTTGACCTGACCACAACTTCCCGAAAGAGCGATGTCGTGTTTTAACCGAACTACTTATTTCTGCAGTTCTGTGTTCTATTATCGATTTAAGCAGACCAATGCTGGTTCAAAGTATTCCAGTTTTTGTCGTCTTATCTTCTCATTCACACTTAAAAGCACAACTAAATGATGTAATGTAATTTATTCTATTCGACTGATTTTGTGCATAAGTCGATAGCCCAACAAAAGATTCAATTCTATTTATCGACGCTACAAACATCGCCCACGCTTCTCTTCCATAATAGTAAGTTTTGAATCCTAGTCCTAAGTGATAATCACACCTTAGGGGAACACAACAATCTTATCAAATTTACTAAAAGTAATTTTGCATTTTTACTATTGTATCTGGAAAGCAAATAATATCAAACACAAAGAAGAACGACTTAAATTGGCATTAAGGAAATGGCTCTTATGTCTTTTCGATGTAGATCTATGAAACGGAAAAATACTATGTCATTTTGATAAAAGGAATAACATTTTAAATAAACCTCAATGCGTTTGAAATATGGGATAGACTTTTGAGGAAAGAAAATATTTAGTAGGTCGACTTGTTTATCGTGATTTTCTAATGCACAAATAAAGAAGAAATCGTTGTTTTCTAATGCACAGCTAAAGAAGAAATCATTTAAAAGAGTTTCTAATCGATCGAAAAGCCTGCCAACTAGATAGTAACCTATTAATTTAGCTATGGAGCAGAGAAATGAGATAACGACTAATCAGTATAGTTGGGCTTTTCATAGTAGCTTTTCGTAGCACTTTTACTCTATCTTTTTAAAGTAAGAGTATTTTATACTTAAAAACATTTTGACTGAGACTTGAATAATACTATGCTTTCGCTTTGTATGCTTAGTGTTGCAGGTACTCATGTGCCACTTCTATTCAGTTCATTAATCTTACAGCTATTAAGGATGTAACTATAAAGGATGTAACTATATATAAATTGTCTCCGCGTTAACCGATATATATCGGATATATATCAACAATATATGGCATTCTAATACTAGCCTGGATGTTGTGAAACATATTAATAAGTACCTGTCTTTCTCTTAAAATACAGTTGCTGTGTTTTATAATACTAATAGACATAGTAATACCCATATAATTATTGCAAAATAAATATTAACAACAACTTTTACCTGAATAATGTTGCAGTGATTCATTAGCTGAAAATATAGTTTAAGGTTAAGCATTTCTGTGAACTTATTTTATAGCTTGAGGCCTAATATATTAAGGAATCTACAATCAAATAGAATAGTTATAGTAATTGAAATATTATTGGAAGCAATAGTTAGACTGTGATCAAGTATTCCTACTATAAATATATATAAGATAAATATTTGCTTTATTTAATATCATATTTTTGCTCTTTACATCGTTAGTGCTTTTGAATTTATTTTTAATATTTTAAATGATTTATATTTCAAATTAAAATATTCATTTTTTTCACATATTTTTAAAAAGGTTTTTAATTAAAAAATATATATTTCTATGCATTAAACTTTATAAAGTTTTATTGATTGGTAGAATATTATTAAAAGTCCAATCCTGTTCAAAATTAGCATATAATAAATCTTACATCCAAAATAGAATATTAATGAATTGAATAGTATACTACTACATTATACTTTATCCCAAATTAAACATAATTTTTTTAATGTTTCTAATTTATTTCTTCAACAAATTTAAAAATACATTTTGAATATTAATTTTTTTTTATAAAGTGTATACTCAAATTTATAAATTCTAAATTATTCTTTGTTTACTAATATTCTTTAGGAGTATTTTCATTTTTTTTATTAAATTAAAAGAATGTTATGAGAATCGGATTTATGGCGGTATTCAAAAGAGCTGGTTGACCAAAGAACTCACTTAATTGAAGGTTTAGATAGCAAAATTTCATTTTCTCACTAATTTCACATTTTCGGTTCGAAGATTGATAAATTCTTGTCATGAGACAAGATAATTGTTAATTATTGCTAAGAGAATAAGTTTATTTTTAAATACCACATTTAAAATATGTTATAACATTGTTAGGAACTTCGAATTTTCGTATTTGTTTTAACGAGTTTCGTTGATTTTTACAAAAAGTGCGAACCGCAACTAACTTAACGCTGAATAATCATAAGATTGACATTTGACAGTAGATAAAAAATAAAAAAAAAATACATCAGTCCTGTGTTATCGTTCCAAATGTAAGCAATAAGTTTAGAAAACAGCAGAAATATACTACTGGAACAAAATTCAAAAGTTAAAATATATGTACTGCAAAAAATTTTTAATTAATGTATCGATGCTAATGCACTGAAGATATTTAAATCAGTTATTATTGTTCAATTGCAAAATCACTTTCATCGAATATCTATCCGAAATTTGCTACAGAAAAAAAACACTAGTCAATGCTATTATAAAATAATCTAAATTACATCAACTAAAATATAAGTGTGTCTACTTAATTATTATAAGTTCATGAAACTACAAGTCATGAAGAAATATCAGGACAGACCCGGTTAAAAGACGATGAATATCATGTAAGGAATACAGCAATCGCATCCGCTTTAAACAGAAGATTTAATATCCATTTTGTCTTTTAGTTATTATTTTTAAATAGATACAATAATAACTCACCATACCTTCGGTGAAAACTACTAATTACTGTGATCCCTGACGCACACACAACAGCATTTACCAATGACCGTAACTTGCATCCAAGCAATGGAGGTACAAGTAAATTCCCATCAGCAAGGCACAAGCGCGGGCAATATTTACGCTGAGAATCACGAAGATAAAACCAAAGAAGACGATGGCATGATAATACTTGCGAGGAATGCACATTTTCGCAATGTGTCGAATTCCGATAATGAAGACGAAGAAGAACATGCTGGAACGAGTGCGACATTTGTTCTGCGAGAGGAGAAAAAATTGTTACCTGCGCAAGAACCACATCATCTCGTGACATGGTTAAGTGATGATGAAATAGATCGTTTGGATTTGGCCACCTTAGACATTGGAAACATGTTCAATCGAGTCGATAGCAAAGAAATAATATATCAACAAAAAAAGAAAAACATTAAAATGGTTGGAAAATATGTTATGGGCGATAAATTGGGTGAGGGTTCGTACGGTAAAGTTAAAGAAGTATTGGATTCAGAAAATCTGTGCCGTCGTGCAGTGAAAATATTAACTAAACACAAACTGCGGCGTATTCCCAATGGACAGCAAAATGTGCAGCGTGAAATACAGTTACTTAAAAATTTACATCATAAAAATGTAGTGGCACTGCTCGACGTACTGTACAATGATAAAAAGGAAAAGATGTATTTGATAATGGAGTATTGTGTAGGAAACTTACAGGTAAAATAATAATTTTTTTTTAAAGTTTTATAATGGTTTAAATTTGCATTCTTATAGGAATTGGTTGATAGTGCACCTGAAAAAAAACTACCTCTGTTTCAAGCGCACCGTTACTTTGTACAACTTATTAACGGTTTGGAATATTTACACGGGTGTCGTGTTATACACAAAGATATAAAACCAGGCAATTTGTTATTAACACTAAATCAGACATTAAAGATTTCCGACTTTGGTGTAGCAGAGCAATTAAATTTGTTTGCTGAAGATGATACTTGCACAACTGGCCAAGGTTCACCAGCATTTCAACCGCCAGAAATCGCTAATGGACTGGAAGCATTTTCTGGTTCAAAAGTAGACATCTGGAGCAGTGGAGTGACACTGTAAAAAGAAAATTAATTTACTAAATATTCTAACTTACTCAGTTGTATTTTAGTTACAACATTTGCACGGGTTTATATCCCTTCGAAGGCGATAATATATATAGGTTACTTGAGAATATTGGTCGAAATCAGTGGATACCACAAGAATGGCTATATGACTATGATCCTCAATTAGCAGTATTAATATTAGGCATGCTTCAGGCAAACGCATCATATCGGTTTACTATACGCCAAATTCGTGCTGATCCGTAAGTATTGTATACATTAATACGGAAATATTAAATATAAAATCTATTTTTTTTTTCTTTCGCAGTTGGTTTATGTCACTACCGGAAGAAAATGTTAAACCCATCCCTATACCGCCTTTAAAGAATGACAAATATCGACGATCTACAGTACTGCCTTATTTAGATGCTTATCATTATGAGACAGAACGAGATTTAGAAGAGGTTTACTTCACTGAACATGATTTAAACCGTAAGTAAATGTGCTTATGTTATTTGAACAAATATTTTTTTTATACCATCTGGATTTAAAACCTGCTTAAGTTACTTAATATCTGTTAAAATATCTCATTTCCAACTGTACCTAAATAATATTTATTTGAAAAATAAAAAGTACGTTTTATTGTACTTCGCACTTGCAAGTGTTCTGTAATGAGAATTTAAAAACACATTTATAATCTGGAAATGCAATTGTAGTTATAAGATATTGAAAATGTGGTCTACTCTGCTTACTTAGTGTCACACGTTTGTCTCATTATTCCTCTTTTCTCAAGTTTCAATACCAACAAAGCTGTTATAATGTATGTGACTACCGTAAAAACATTTTTGTTTAGCATGTGTCGACCATACCGTTTACATCTTTCTTAAAAAGTTTGTTTAAGTTTACTATAATTAGTCAGATATAAGTTGATTGACTCATCAGTAAAATTATTGTAAAATAATTACTGATTTTGACGAATGTAACAAAATATATTTAACGTAGAAAAGGGTTTCGATTAGTATTTTACTATAACAATAACATTTTATTTTAAATTAAATGGATTTTTTGTCAATCCATCAGTGATCTTTGGAAGTATTCGTTGGTGTTATGGATCTGTATAGAATCGTTGTACTTCAATTGCCAACTTTAAACCTGTCAAAAGCAATGAGTTCGCATCTTTTAACTAAACAAGCCAAAGTTGCATGAAACTATCGTTCTTCAAATTTTAAGTTTTTCGTTATTTATAGTGGTCTCTTATAAGATAACCAAAGCACTTTTTATGCTTCATTTACCACTCAGTATAGAGACATAAAGCAAACAAAATAACTGATTAATGTCAACAATTAAAATTTTGACAGGTTTCGTCAGTTTCAATAGAGATACCAACTTGTCGACTATATTAGTGCTTAGAAATGTTGAATATAAATTGTTTGGAAAATTATGACACGTTACCAATAGCTAACTAAAGCAATCAAAATAATTAGTTCATTTCAACAACTAAAATTTTGAGAGCTGCCCTAGTCTAAACAGATCTACACTTAGAACAATCAGTGATTTTGTACAGATATGAAGATAAAATTTAAATACACTTATGCCTGCACATTTTATGATATGTAAAAGAAAGATCGCCCTAATATCTTGAACTATCAAGCATAAGTATTTCTAATAATTTTGTTTTTATTATTGAAACAATTATAACAGGACACAAAAGTTATATATCTAATAATAATATATACATATAATGCAATAAATAAATTATTAATTCCTGTACTTTTATTATTGTTGCATAATCTCTTGTCAAAACTCAGGTTTGAATTTTTCAGCTGATTGCCGTCGCATGAATACATATTGACCTTCTTCATGATAAGTCATAAATGCTTTTTATAAAACAACATAACCAATCACTATTCTGCAATTCGCATTTACGTGTCATATAGAATGACATAGCATAGCATAGCATATATCAATCCCTTTCTACCTATTATGGATACATAATAGTTCTCCTCACACATTGTCATCCTAATTACACCACGATTAGTATAGCCTCCTCTCCTCACAAACTTACTTTATTCGATAGCTTTCTTTGTATCATACATACTTCGAAACTCTATGCGGCACAGTCTTCTTCGAAACCACGCTTGTATTCCAACGAAGCTCACTACATACCTCAGCATTTCATGCCTTGGTATGAAATCTTTAGAGATGAGAGAAACCTTTTTCGTGTAGCAAGCAATATTCTAGTCCAATTATAATTAAGATATTGCCATATGCTAAACAGTGACTTGTCACATATACGAGTATATACGTCAATTCGCAATGACGTTGATCTCTTCTTATTTCTCAATCCACACACTAATTTGAGTCCTAAAGAGTCTTGATTCCACTCCATCAAATTGCCAAGGTTCCTTCAATGTAAGACAGATTAGTTTCAGTTAGCATTTCTCCATCGCGCACAATCTCTTACCCTCTCCAAATATCACCCTAACCAATGTGTTCTTAAAATTTACTTATGCTTCCTGCTGTACAGGTCTATTTGGGTTACAAAACAATGATATGATTTTTTTTTAATAAAAAAAATTATCTATATATCGTCACCTGTAGTTAAGCAGATTTTAATAATACATATTTCTTATTTGAACTAATGCAGTTTTATGCTAACCATTATGCTATTTTGATTTAAGTGCACTATTTTTCAATTAAAATAATTTTAAGTTTTTTTCTTCAATTTACTTTATTTGTGACAGTGTCGTAATTAAATTTAAATTGTTTATTCGTTTAAGAGGAACTTGCACGTCAAGCTGCCGTGGCTGCAGCTGAAATCAAGGCACAGCAAAAACAGCAAATGACAGCCGATGCAGGCTCATTAAGTGGCGCGGTTGGTTGTATTGGCGGTAGTAGCTCCGGAGCCGGAGTATGCAACCTGACCTCAAACAATGTCAAAGAGAAGAAATCATCATCGTTCAAGCGACGAGCAAAGAAGCTAACCTCCTGTATTTCAGTCCGAAAACTTACCAGTTGCCGGCCGTCCTAGAGTGGTGACGGCAGATCAGAAGTGAACATACCTGTTGTGCGATTCGCAGCAAAAATTTGCATTCGATATATTTTAAACAGTTCAATTGTAGTGCTAGTATATATATTTTTTGATCTTTAATATTATAAATCCCCCTCTTATTTTATTATTTATATAAAAGCATTATGACTAGGATTTATTTGCTTTTTAATATGCGTATTTATTGAAACTAGTGAATTTGTTGTATTTCAGTCGCCTTAGCCTTATTTAAAAAATAGTTTTAATTAGAAATTTTGTTGCATTATTTTTAGTTTGTCTTTAGTTTATTTTAGTTTAAATAAATGTAAAATGTATGTTAATCAGTGAAATTTGTTAATATGGATAAAATAATTCACATCAAGCAATGCCAAATGCAATTCTGAAGAATTCTAATGTCCTACCGACAATACAAAAATGTTTTAATGTAAAACATGAAGAAACCTCATTTGTTAAAGTTATAAACAAACAAATACAAAATCACAAAAAATAAACGAAAGCCTTTATATTTACTGATTTTTTCCATATTTGTAAAATTTTAAAATAAATGTTTGTTTTAATGAATAATTCAATAAATTAAGTCTTTTTGCCTTCGTTTTTCTCTCGCTCTGTCAGCATAATATTCTCTAAGCTATTATGAAGCTCTGGCATTATAAACATTTGATAGTAATGTGAACCAAATTTAGTTAATTTTTTTTGCATTAAATTTCGCAGTGGATCCACATATTGAGGTTGTACTTTAAATAAAGCAGGATTACGCCAAGGTGGAGCGGTTCCATCGCATTGAAACAGCGTTGGAGTGGGTACGTAATCTTTTAAATAATTCCATACACATTCTTTAAGTACCAGGGCAATCTATAATAATTATTTGTATTTGGGAATACAATGGATTATTAGAATATACAAAACAAAAAGACATGTAATAAGTAGTACCTCAAGTGGTTCGAAATGTTCAATAATTGTGGATAAATTTGAAAGTGGCGGTGGTAGAAGCTGACCAGTTGCTAAGATTTCCAACAGTTTTTTGGTACAATCCATAAGCTCTTCATTTGGATCCAAACTTTGAAATTTACTGACTATAAGAAAGGATTAATTAAATTAAAACAAAAACTTTTGAAATCATATAATGGTCGAGTACCATTTTTAGCTCTCCATTGATGTAAACAGGTGGCGCATAATGCTCTTAAAAGTACTGATGCGAAACATAGAGCTGGACGACGTAGTGCTAAATATCCTAGTATTGTCCATAATACTGGAGAATTTGAGAATGCACGTTTAATAAATAAATCTCGTTCCATTGTCACTTTTGTGAATTCTTCTTCTGGAAAAGGTAGTCCATTATACATAATATCGGGACAAACTAATTCTAACAGTAGTAATGATATTGAAGAGTAGCACTCATAAACATTACGAATATCCTGAAAAAAATAAATAAAATATTTTTGTACAAATTAAACAATATACCAAATAACCTAAAGTTATTTTTTAAAAAAAAACCATGTCTAATATTACTTGTTCAAATCTAAAGATCTACAAAAACTAAAACAGGTATTCAAACTAGTTATCAATTCAAGTAAGTGTACTATATAGATACTTTATTCCACAAGACGGGACAACACAGTCTCAAACCTAAAGATCAACAACAACTTCTACTTATCATTAATTTCAAAAAGAATGTTATAGTCATTCTTTATTCCACCTGAATCCTACGTGCAGCACTATCTTCGAAATAATAACATGTTTTTTTGAATTTCAGAGGATTGCACCGCCTTAACGTTGTTTTCTCTACACTTTTGCATAGAGTATAGAAAAGTCATTCTGGTTATTAATATCTAACTTCATTTGTTTCATAATAAGCTAAATGTGTAGTCTTTATACAAAAAACTGTATTTCTGTTACAAAAAAGTATCGCTTATTAATAAATGAACTTACGCTGTGATCAAAACAAGAATTAAGTGCTTTCAGAAACAAGACTTCAGTACCAGGGCAGTAGGTCTCATTTGTTTTATTGTTATTTGTACGCAGTCCATGTCCAATGACTCCAGCATGCAATGCAGTACGATTAGATACTGGTCCATGATTGAATCGTGTATTTTGATTGAAAACAAATTCATTTTCTGGAACTTTTAATTCATCAACTATCTTGAGTTCATCTATTTGCCCAAAAAGATAACCGTAATGTAGAAGCGCACCCTCGATTAGTTCTCGTACACAAGCGGTGCGAGCTGCATTACGACCCTTACACAAACGCTGCAACAATTGACAACAACGTTTTATGCCAAATAGACGTTTAGTATCGGCTAAAAATATGTTAAAAGATGAAACAATCAAAATCTTAAGCTATGATAAACAGAAGAACCACTTACGTTTTTCAGTTAAGCAGAAAAAAAAGTATTTTGCCAATAAACTTGACAATTTGAGAACCTACAATTAATATTAAACTTATTAAAATTATATTTATATTATATTATAAATAATTAAATTACTTCAGGAGTTGTCAGCACACTGCTTCCACATACGTCAACAGTGTTTAGCAAATCTACTAGGACATGTGCCTTTTCCTGCCGATTAAAGTTAGCATTTGCTTCATCTGTTTTTTCACTGTCTTCGACTGAATTTCCATCTATTTTCGAATTTGTTTCAAATAATTCACTTGAAGTGAAGTTCAATTTGACATCATCTGAATCATCGGAATCACTCGAGTCAGAATAGGAGTTTATATTTTCTAAATCTTCCTTTGCTTTTTTATTCATGCTGTGTATGAGGCTTTCCGTTATAACTTCCAATAGCTCTAAAAGTTTAGGGAGACATTTTATCAAGGCTGCAGTGAGTTGCGTCTCTTTGGAGGGTGTTACTGTATTCTGCTTATACAACCTATGAGCAGATATGTCAGTTATTATTGCAAATTATAAGCAAATTAACTTACTCTAATAATGTCTTTAGATTCTTTAATACATTTAAAGTCTCTGATATACGCATATCACGACCGTGCCAACCAAAATTTGGAAATTGTTCTTGGGTTGTCACATCTTGTAAAACCATATCTAAGCCTGGCTTTATTTTAGGAAAATTTTGCACGCCATTGTGTCCATTAAGCAAGCGAATAAGTGCAGTCAAGCCACTTTTTTTGATATCATACGATTTACGTAGCAGTTCAGATATTGTTTCGTAGTAATGATTATTATACTGAGTTGCTAAAATCAATAAGAAAATTTTAATTGAAAATAATGTGTATAAAAATTATAATCCCTATCCTTCAACTTACAGGCTATGAGTAGTAGACGTATTGCAGTTTGCTGTTCAATACGATTTGAAGAGGTGCTGCTTATCCATAGCAAATATTTCGACTCTTCTGATGCTAAGTCATTAATTAATGGACATAGCTTTGAATTGAGTACACATTGTTCCAATTCTATCAATGAATATTCCAGAAAAATATAACACCACTGAAACTGTGATGCAATTTTTGCTAATTTGAGTAATAACTGCACTCCATGATTTTTGATGCGCAGTACTACATTATGTAGTGATGGTTGCATATCCATAAATAGCTTATTGTTTCTCCAAAGTAAAGAGTTCTTTGCGATTGTAGCAAGTAATTTATCATCATCTAGAAATGAAAAATTTTTAAATGGGTTTCTACATTAAATTCCATACAGTACTTACATATTTCGTATAAAATGTCCACTAGACTCTGTAATATTATTTCAGACTGATTCGATAGACTTAATAAAAATGGAACTACTGAAGCATTTGCTGGACCTTCAGTGAGTCCTCGAAGTAGCATTTTTTTTAAAGCATTTTTTAAATCATTTTCATGCAGAAACGATAAGTGATCTAAAATGCTTACTTCCACAGTGAATTTCACATTTACCTCGTGTTCAAATAATTTTAAACAGAATTCCAAAATATTTGACATGATTTTGTGGGGAAAACAATTTCCAATTCGTACAAGTAACCAATCTGGTTGAAAACGCCGAAATACAGCTAAAATATATACAATGGATATATAATTTATATTTATAAATACAAAATGAAAAAATTTTACACATAATTTCGACGATAGCTTTTTCCAAATTATTGCTATCCAATTTACAGATGCATCTTGTGGTAAGCAACATCAGACCCTTCATGGTAGTGGAACTTAACCAATAATTGGTTTTTGCACCAATGGTCATCTCGTAATTTTTGTGTTTTTTCGTCAGACTACCGATCAACTCTAAACTCCATTTTAAAACCTCTAGATGCCATTCATCAGTTCCGTTATTTATTAACGTTTCCAATTTTGCTTGTATCGGTATAAAGTACCTTTGATCGAGTAAATCGAAATCTCTGCCATTATTTGTTACCGAACCAGTTCTAACATCTACAATCACATTTTGGACATAGTTTTCTATACATTTGTCAGCCAAGACTCCAAAATATTTTAAAGTCAATGTTCTGCACGTCTGGAATTCAGTTAGGAGAAATAAACTTTCTCTGATTGCATTATCTGAAACAAAGATTTTAGCATCTTCGCCGGCGTCGAGTATATCCAGAAATTTCGAGAATTTCACAAGAATATGAGACATTTTTAAATATTAATTAATATAGAAATAAACATTTATAACAGCGCGGCGCGAGATAATTGATAAACAATATAAATTTACAGTTGTCAGCTGTGTGAGCTATAGCGCCACCAAGCGTATTCGTCGTGTAATTACTTTATTATCAAAACAGATGGCGCTTAAAACAGTAAGTTTCACAAATCAGTAGTTCGTAATTAAATAGAAATTTTTAATATATTATCCAATAAGATTTTGCTAAATTCTTTATTGAAAGAACTTAAAATAAAACTATTAGAAAATTACCAAATAATTGAAAATAAATAAAATAAAAATTTATGTATAGTGAAATAATTGAGAGAACAAACTATAGACACTTATTCTTAAAGATCTCTGTAAATTTACTTAAATAGATGTTTATTTTTGTAACTACCAAAATGACCAGTTATTAATAGAAAAAAATAAATATATCTAAGATGAAATAAATATATCATACAAATAAAATCTATAATTAACAATGATAACAATAATTAATATAAAACACATATATATCAGAAAAAAATAATTTTATTTACTTGTTATTTATTTATATAAAAACTGTATCAAAAGCCAGAACTAGGGAGCTACTATTGCTGAACAGATAAGGCATCGGACTTGTCACAGTGTTTATAGTGGAAAAAGGCAACATCTGTCCAAGGGACATACTGGCATTTTTAACGGATATGCGCCTATGGAACTAAAGTGGGTTTCTCACAATAATCCTCAAAGGATGCAGTGACGTTTTGATATAGTTTTCAACCCATTCTAACTATTAACTAGTCTAACTATTCTATATAAAATCTGTATATAGTAAGGATATCAGTAATAAATAAGAAATAAATGAAAATTAATATATTTTGCATACAAAATCGGTTATTAACAAGGATAAACAATGTTGGAAAAAACACGTGGTGGCTTTTAGGGAAAAATAGGAAAACAGCTGAATTTGCAAATCAGACACCTTTTAGTAGAAAATATTGGAAAAAGGAAGCATTTAAGCCAACTAGTTTTTATTAAAATAATTGGAAAAATTGAGAATTTTTTAAATCCAGGTGAAAACATCGCATGTTCTAACATATGGATATTAATAAACAATTTAATATGAATGATTAATTTAAATGAATAGTATCGAGAATATTATACTTAATACAAGGATTTAACTAATTAAAAATATTTCCCATTCCATACCAATTTTTATATTTCCCCAACCAATCTTATTCTTATTCATTGTTCAATCAATCTTAGTATTTCTGATGTTAGCTATCTATACAGTTTATGACAGCGGCATTACATCAATGTATTGCAAATTAATTAAAAATTCGTATTTAAATTTGAAAGATGATGAATATTGTGTAAACTTCGCTTTAAGACAATAATTGAAAATGTTTTCTGTATATATTGCTGATTCTAACATTTTTAGTAAATCATAATCTTTATTTTTAATTATATTTTGATAATTTTCAAGTAAATAAAAAGCAGATTTTGCTTACAATTATTTTAAATCAAAACAACAACGAACTACAGCCAAAATGCAATTAATCAAAAATGAAGGTTTACAGAAACTGACAGCTGTCAAGTAACAAACTCTACTAAAAAGACTGTAGGGGACGCTTGGTCGACATATTTTTATTTTATTGAATTTGATTAACATTTTAATATTTTATATATTATATAATTTAAATTACGTATATCAAATATGTATATAAATCTGTAAAGTATAACTATTTAGAAATATTAAAGAGCAGTAAAGAAAACAGAAACCATAAAATCGGTATATCTTTTCACAAATATCACATTATTGTGAATGGCTTCTTTACCATAGATTATTGTTAAAACAAATAAAATAGTATTTAAAATAAAGTCATCAGTTTACTTTTATAAACATTTTGCTTTAGTTTTTAATTTTTTGTATCTGTTCATAATTGAATATGATTCGTTTATTTCTTTTCTAAATAACAAACTTTTTATATTATTGTGGTTTAGGTTACTTGCTTTAGTAATTCAAGTAATTCACTATATCCATAATTTTTTCTTACAGAGTTGTAAAAAAACAACATTAATTCTGGTTGAAAGAAATTGGCATCACTATTAATATGTGTTAAATGATAGTTTTTGACATATGTTATTTGTTGTGAAATATAAAAGTTGTACACAAGAAATTAATTAATTTAAATAAAAGAAAATAAAATGAATATTAGAATAGTAATAATAAGCATTTTTATCTTGTATTTATATATAAATTAATTGATTTATTGATATATTTAAATTTCATAAATGATATGCTCATATGATTTTAACTGATGACTGGAATTTCTAATAGACTGATTTTTAAATTTGGTTGCACTGAAACTTAAGACTTAAAATGTTTTGCGAGAAAAACCTAACTCTGAAGATTTTAAAAGCACTGTTCTTGCTTCACATGTTTGCTTTCGTAAGTTGTGAGATTTTTTTTTCTACTCTGAAAGAAAAAATAACGGCTTATGTTTACACTTCTACTTATTGAAACTTTTTAACATATTTTTGTATGGATTTTGTATGGCAGGTATTGCTGAATATTTGTAAACTTAAGTACAATAACTTTACATTCTCTTATCTGGGTGTTTGCACTTATAAACCACTAACTTTACTGTTAACAATTTTCAATACACTGATCAGTTCAGTTATTTGCTATTTATAAAATAATGATTTGAAGTCCAGCATATCTATCACAGTGCTGATAGTGTCTACTTAGTGCTGAATTCGAATATGTATCTATTGTAGAAAATAGTTTGAGAGTTTTATTTTTTATGTACTGCTTGACATTTTTGATCTTTAAGTTTGTATTGATATGACTGTTTCAGAAATTTCTCTGATCAATATTTAAAAGATCTAAAAATTGATAATAATAATTCGCCGTTTTACTGAATACTTCAATCAGAGAAAACTAAACAATAGATATTAAAATGGATTTTTAAAGACTGAATATAAATTAATTATATGTAAACATTTAATTGTCATAAGAGCTATAATATTTTGGGAGTCTTTGACCGAAAGACTTTGTGGTTTTAGTCCCTAACCACTAGCTAATATATGCCAGTGTTCAAAACTATTTCCCTTCTTGTGTAAGCGATACAAAGCAGTAATTTTGCTTTTAGGTAAAAGAATTAATATTTCAAAGATTTATTAAATTTAAATGTGATAGAAAACGCGTATAATTTTTTTAAACTAAAACAGAAAACTTATCCAAATAAAAATATTTGCTAATGTGTTTATAATTAGTTTGTTTAGTACTCTGGGGAAAATCCACTTAAAATTTATTTTTATTATAATTAATATATCAATAATTAAGCTAATTAATGTCAAACAGTTGATAAAATTAAATCATCTCAGTGTTTTAGATACGTTAACTATTAAGGTTGAAAGGGAAATTCAATTTAAATAAAATTTAAATAAGGACGGGAAAACCGAAAAACGTTCTAAAATTTCTTATTTAACTTTAAAATAATAAAAAAGATAAATGCTAAGTAAATGTTATTAGAAGTTATTATTAGTTTTTTCTATTATTTAATTTTTCGTTCACTTATTTCTAATTTATATTAATTATAAAAGTAAAAGAAAACTAAACTTTTTGCACAAATATAACATTATATAACATAGCTATGGCGTAGCCAAGATTGTCATAAGGTTCGGACACATACACACACACATGCTAGAAAATATTTCTCCAAATTTCCTCCCCTCTCTCTAGATATACGCCACTGTAACATACTACTTACTGTTCGTTAAGTACATTACGGTAATAGTTCAGAGTACTTATTTTCAAATCATTTACTTGCTCCAATAAGCATATAACATTTGATGGGCTCTAATATTGAAGACGCCAAAATCGAGTCAATAAATTCCTTTCTCTTGTGTGTTATAAATGAGAAGAACTATATTATACAATCGGAATTGATTAGTTTTAGACAACTCTCTTTATGCAATTAGTGCAAACCATATAATTTCGTTACATCAATTTAAACATTCTATAAAGCTCCATTTTAATAATCTGTTTAAGAACTTTAAACCAATATTCCACCTTTTTTAAGCATATGCTTATCGATTTCCATTTGTTTGTAATTTTTGCTGAGCTTTTAGATATAAATTAATAACAATATGCGTTTATCTGTTGGTAAACCTATAAATATTTATAGATTCGTTTCTTTGGTATTCCAAAATTTGAACGGTGGTAGTTTATAAAAACTTGTCAATTGTTTCATTACTCTTAAATCCCTCATGATCAGTATCCAGATGAGTAGATTGATCACTCACTAATGCAAAATCAAATTTTTATAAATTTTATGAATCATTTTTAATATTTGTTAATGGACAAATGGAATGGATGATCTATTTTAAAAAATATTTTCAAATTCTTTTGAATATTTGGACAAGGGTCCGTGCCATTTTGTTAAATCTGGTATTGATTTAAACTAAAATCAATTTAGACTGAGACAGTGGCGTAACTACATTTTTTAGGCCCATTATCGAATTATAATTAGGGAGCTCCTACTAATATCTTTTTATACCCTTTACACGAAAATGTGTAAAAAAGGTATATTAGGCTTGTGAAGATTTTCGTATCGTCTGTTTGGAGTCTGTTTCAGTATCTGAACAATGTGTCAATTTATTCTGTGTATCACAATTAGCAAAGGCATCATTTAAATCGTTTACTCCTTTAGTTTTGTTTTCATTTATTTTAAGAAAATTGTCTAGTTTTGGTAATTTCTTTAATGTTAATAATGAATGCATAAATTTATAATGGGGCCCTCTAAGTTCGGGGGCCCGAAAGCGTTGCTTCCAGTCGCTTCCCTGTAGTTACGCCACTGGACTGAGAATACTGAAAATCCTACTACAGTCAAACTTCCATAACTCAAAGTACCATTTTGCAAAGAAATGGTTCGACTTATGGAAACTTCGAGTTAGAGAAATTTTTTAATTTTTTTTTTATTTTTAAAAGAAACTCGAATTATATTTTAAGATATTTATTTATTTGAAATCAAATACAACACAGAAGTTATAGTAAAGTAAAATATTCAGACATTAGGGTTTGAGATTTTTATTTATTTTTCCTATTTTCAGTAAAAAAGAGTGCAATTAATTCCAAACCTTAAAGTGATCATCAGTAGGAGTATCATTCGTTTGTAAATAAAAATTCAAAATTTTAATTGATTCATCTACTTCATTCTTGGAAGGCTAATGAAGAATTTCATCCACTAAACCCCCATCGTCACTTTGCGTTGTGTTTAGAATTGGATCCACTAATTCAGAGCTATAATGCTCAATAATATCGTTATCTGCAGGAAAGCTTGATGTACAAATTTCATTGTCAAGCTCAATATAATCGTTAAGAGTAGCATCGGAAGTTATTTTATTTACTTTAAACCACGTTGCCAGAGGCTGGCATTTGCACAAAAAACCAACATAAGAAAAAAAATTAAGCATTTGGTTTGGAAAAAGGGATTTACCTTAACACAAAAATGGACTTATAGAATGCCATATTCCAGATTTCTATTAGCACGTGAAAACATTTTTATTCAAGTTATAGAGAATTTCGAATTATAGAAGTTCAAATTATGGAAGCAGAATTGTATTTAATTTGTTCTCTAAGACCTTGTTGCACTCTTTTTAGTTCGAGTTATAGAAAATTCGAGTTATAGAAGTTCGAGTTATGAAAGTTTGACTGTATTTGGATGACCTGTCGATTTTAATCCATTGAGTTTAAAAGCCAATTAATATTATTTGTAGGTCTTAGTCCATGTTATATGTTTCTGAGTAATAATGTAGTTTGGATATATGGGTATTTCGCAAGAAGGCTTCAATTCTATGAAGTGAGTAATCGCATCCTCTTTCGCAAGTTTGCCAATAATCTTATTTTGTTTAAACTTTTATGTTTAGGTATTCATACAAGTCAAAAGGTCACTTACTGCTAGGCAATTGGATTTTAAAGAAAATTCATTTTGTAACGTTAAACTTAAATGTTTGTAGACACAACCTGGATATCTGTGGGATGTTTTATTACCCTGTTCAGTATTTCATAACAAAACTAAATGTCTTTAAGTAAAATATTCTCATTATGTTAAGTGGGTTAGCCAATATATGTGAGTTTCTTGACATTTATACTTAATTTTAATAAATTTTCGATCTCTTCCATAAATCTGTCCTATTATCGGCTAAATATTTTCTGTTACTAGAATTACGTGCAATTAATATTTTTAATTACAAGTAATTTACTAAAAACACTTATGTGTAGTTGCATCTCAGTTTGTTTACCGTTTTAAATAAATAATTTAATTATTAGTGTGTAATTTTTACGACCACGTTCAGAATTAATGTGCATACAGACAAATAAAATAAAATCCGTACGCCTACTTATTTTGGTCATATTGTTAAGTATTTAAAGTTTGAAGTGCAGCAAATATTAAAATCTGAGTTACACATATTTTAACGAATTAGTGATTTTGTGAAGAAGGAGTCGTTTGGAAAAGAAGTAAGTTAGTTTAAATAAAAACACATTATGGACCTGTTATGGTGTTATGGTGTTATGGTTGGTAATCAACTTGCTACGGGCCTTTCGGCTAACAAGTGTACCTTACCTATGAGCAAATGCATGTAGATGCTAGTTGCATAGCTGCATATACAAGACACTGTGTACTTAATTTGAAATAGGTTTCGACATCAATCATAAAAGTTTTTGTTGTTGTTGACACTATTGTGAAATGTTTTGGCATCATTATGCTGATGCTGGCAGTGGCGTAATTACAGGGAAGCAACTGGAAGCAACGCTTTCGGGCCCCCGAATTTAGGGGGCCCCACTATAAATTTTTGTATTCATTGTATTTATTTTTAATAAATTCTCAAAAGTGGGACGAAACGTTTTTTGTTGGATTAACTTCATATTGCATTTTATAAAAGATACGTAAATTTTAAATTTAAAGTACATAATATGTATGTACTTCAAATAAAATATTAAACCTATTTATAAAATAAAAAAGTTTTTCTAAGAAAAATATGTGTCTTAATCGAGAGACTTATATGGAAGCTATATCTAGATTTAAACCTATTTGAAAATAATTTTGTACGTTGTCTTTTGCAAATATCAGTACTGTATACACCAAATTCCATTTGAATACCTTTATTAAAAACGGAGAAACCTCATATCCGATTGTTAAGTTTATATCACAGATACAAGAAATAGACGTCCAATTTCAATCAAACCAAATGGCTCCCGAAAAGTATGTGTGTAAAGTTTCGTTCGAAGAGTTCAAAAGCTGAGAGAGTAGTTTGAACTGAAAAAGTATATATATATTGTACTGATATATACTTAATGATATTTCCGACGTTTCCTTTAATGCGTTACGAAAATCTTGACAAACCTTATATATCCTTTTCACATTTTTTCGTGTAAAGAGTATAAAAAGAGGGGCGTCTTACTATGTTGGTAGGGGCCCCTTAGTTAGAATTTGCTTACAGGCCTAAAAAATGTAGTTACGCCACTGGATGCTGGTGCTTAGATTTTTTCCTTATTCAAATAAAATAAACGTGTTTTTTTTTTTTGATTTTTAATAGTAAAATAGTAAAAAATTAAGAAAAAATCATTATTGAAAGATAAACAATCATAAGACCAAAATTATATGCATATACAAATTGGAATTGGGCATCTTAGGAGAAAACGAAGCCAACAGATTTATTTGTAACTAATCTTGAACTTTTTACAACAAATAACTCAGCTACACACGCAAATACTTTTTTAGCATTAAGTCTATATATGAAATCTAGGCAAATAGTTAATCATAAATAGTTTTTTTAAATTTAAACTTGGCCTAATAACACCCACTAAGCATGTGTGATGTTACAACAGAAAACTGTTTAAAATTCGCAGTGGCCAAAAAGTCTTATTGCCTTTTCTGATCAAAAAAAAACTGGCCAAAAATTGTATAAAGTCATTACAAGCTGAGGCGCATGTTTTATAGATACTTTTTGTTACTTTTATTTTCATTTATTGCGCGGCTTTGTTTCGAAAGCGCAGAAGTTCCTTTCGAAATCTGAAGCGAGGCAAATGAACACGTTTTCCTTGGATTTAGAACTGCACGAATGATTTTTCAATCACTTTTGAAGTGCTTTAAACTCTTAAGGACAAGATATCTAAACGTTCTACCGAATTGCTTTTGCAAACTGGTTCATTCGCTACAATAACTCATCTTCCGCTTACTTAATTACAAAACGGCTGCGCGAGCTTCTTCTCTATAAATACCATACACAAGTATTATTTTTGGCGTTTTCGAAACCTTTTATTTTCTTGGAAGTGATTGTGTAAATTGCACTTCAGTGCACATTACCGCACACTGACCCAAACCTGCCATTCTTAACTGCAAATTACTTAATCTTTAATGTTTTAATAATAATTTTGACCATACAATTATTGTTTCGAACAACACTTAATTGACTGTTGTGGATAGTTGCAAGGCAGGTACTACTAATTAATCAATATCGTTGCTTCAAAAATACGAAAGGTGGTACTGTGCTAATGAGGTTGTATAGAACTTACTCAATTCTACGAGAATGCATATAAGCATAATAAACTTGATTCTTATGTAAATACATAAAAACAAATGTGAATAAATAAATAATATTATAAGTACTGCTATTAAGACATGTAGATAAAATAAAGGACAAATCATAGTATTGATCAAAATATAAGATGAAATTATTTATAACTTTTAATATGAAATTTAGTACATTAAGAAGAGAGTTTGCTCTTTTCCTCTCCCCATAAAAGTAAAATATAAATAAAAGTAGTAGATTTATTAGATTATTAGGGCCGTGTGCGAGTTGGAGTAAATTGAGGTAAAGTAAATTGAAATTTCCTAGGAATTTTTTGCACTGCACTAATGTAAATATTTATTTATTTATTAATTGCATTTGTTTATTATTTTTGTTAAAAGTTATCATATTTATTTATTAAACGTCTTTTAAAATGATAATACCTAATTTACCTAATTTTCATCTAATTTACTCTTTACTTGCAATTCTGGTAAATATAAACATTCGCTGCCATACCGACATAAATTACTACTTCCCTCAATTTATCTTCAATTTACTGGAACTCACACACGATCTAGATAGAAAAAGAATAAGTAAAACATAAATAAAATTATTATATCTTATTGTTTTAATGATAAAATTTTATTTATATATTTTTGAACAGTCTAATTGATCAATATTAAATAATAAACAACTTTTTAAATTAGTTTAAAAAATATAATTTATTAGCACAGAGAGTACTCTAAAGTACCCTTCAGTACCCTTTTTCCTTGTTACTTTATATAATCACCTTCAAAGTACTCTTTTCCCAATACAATAAATTTATCTTAGAGTTTTTTCCAATCTTGGAAACTTTTATTAAAGTCAATTGAGATATAAAGATATTTCTTAGTACTATACATATGTCGAAATAAAGAAATATATATTTATTTCGATATAGATATATATTTATTTCTCTATTTTGAGACGTATGTCGTACTAAAGTACAATTTTAAGGAACATTAAGAGAGTTAAATGCTGTTAGGGATTTTTTGAGGCAACCATAGATCATGTATAACGAAATATGCCACACTACTCTGGAATGGAACCCACAGGGCAGTAGAAGACTTGGCAGACACAAGGTTACATAGAGGAATACCTTCTTTAAAGAAACGGGCAAATCTTTTAACAAACTATGTCACTTAGCTTTAAACAAACATAATTGGAGATTTCATATAATCGACCATCAACCTCTTTATGGGGAATACTGTCAATATACATATATATACATATCATATACACAAAAATAAGGCAGAAGAAAATATGTATATTAAAGAGGTAATAGAATAATGAAGATAATTAAAAGCAAAAAAGTAAGAGAGATGATTAATGAAGCCGTACTATTAAAAAACTAAATAATAATTGCAGGAAAGTAAGTAAAAGAGCGGAAAAACTGACAGAAAACAGAAGAAACATCTATTTTAGAAGAAATAGTTGTCATAAGATATCTATATATTTCTAAAATTGCACTCAACAATATATATATATATATTGGTGGTTTACAGTTTCTATTTTTTAATATATACATTTCTAAAATATAGAGCATTTTATTTTCAGAAAAGCCTTTATAGCATTCGGTTTTTATCTTCTCAATAGTTTCGAAACGATGTCCCCGGAACAAGATATTAAGCTAGATATCACACGGTGATAAATATAACGAATACGATGCTTTTGGAACAACATGGCTTAAATATTATGATCTCGATGAAGCAATGTAGTTTAATATGCTACATTAACCAAATATTAGTTCAAAAACTAAAAATTGTCTGTCCAGAATTTGGAGCTCTATTTGCGAATAGCTTCACGTATAATTAAATAATATTTCTGCAGCGAAGGTTATGGGGAGTACGCAGTTTGTCTGCATAAGTTCCTACACACCAATGACCAGTAAGAACTGCAGTAAGTCTTGCAGTGTTCACGCGATCTCTTTTGATGAGTTTATTTGATGAGGATTTATTTTTATGGAAGTCGCACATGACCTAAGTGCTTTCCATCTGTTATTGGCAAGTTGCAAAAAGTAGAGGAAGTTACTTCTTTTATTGGTCTCCAGGTTATTATAAACTGGTACCGCCAGTGACGCATCTAGGGAGGCTTTCTCGTTCCGTACGATGTTCCTATGTCCAGGAACCCAGATGAGGGTGATATCAGCCAACCGATTTAGCTCGTCGATTGCTTCTCTATATTCCTTTACTATTTTTGATTTAAGGTATTATAGCTGATGGTATTGAAAAAATAAAAATAAAAAACTGTTTGCAAATTCATTTATGGCTTTTTTTATTTATTTATTTTTGTTTTAACATCAACAAAAACCTATCAGGTTTTGACACAAAATATTGATATTGTAAAATGAAGCGAATATTTCATATTAATTAATATAAATAAATTTTAACTTGACGTTTATATTTTTAAGGGCTTATAGGAAATTTTATTTATATAGCGTCATTGTTATTTTTTATTTCTTTATCAGCATTATTAGTTGGAATATCTTCTCCCTCCACTCAATTCAATTCATTAAACACCAATTGCCTTTAAATATTTATCTCTTCTATGTTATAAGTACCTTAGTACTTTTTATTTATATTTATGTATGTCTTCGTTGGGACTATTTAACTAACCACTTTTATTGAGTGTTTACACATGAACTACGACAGAAGATTGTGACAAGACGATCGACTTAATGTTCCATCATAGTTTGAACCTGTCTGTAGTATACAATTTGTCTATCGTCTATTGTTTAACGATTCATTGCCTATGGTCATTTTTACTCTACAGATAATTCATTTTTTATACTCAGTTAATGTATTCAAAATAAAATAAATTTGACCCATCCTAAAATTTTGCATTTTTTATAATTTATTTTTACTCATATATTGGTGTCCACATACTGTTTTTGTTTAATTTGCAAGATCGAAATCACAGCAATATCAAAGTTCGTGTTCAATTTCAAAATTTGTTTATATTTCAATAATCAAAGTATTAGAGAAGCGTGAAGATTTTCGATCAAGATACCAAGCGAACTATCTCATAAACTGTTCATTTAGATTTATTGAGTTTTAAAATATTACCCTAATACTGAGATGCTATGTAGATGCTTACTAATCTTCCGAAATCTGTTCATTTACCATCTAATATGTTTTATATATATTTTTTGTAAGCTGTACTTACACTCTTATTTTATTAAAATGAAGTGCATGATATGATCAAATGCAATTAAATATCTACAATGTGGATATCTTCGCAATGCAGCCTTCGCAATGTGGTATTAAGCTATTTCATTCTAATAGCTTAATAAATAGCAGCAGTAATTTAAACTTAAATATATGTAATTATTGTAAAAGTGTATATTCTCATAATGCACTTGGAAATTGATCCGTAAACAAGTTCATTGGTAATTAATTTCGTAGTTTGTATGAATCTTAAGGAATGTCGTATTACTATAGTTAATTGTTACACTTGAAAATTTCCATCACTTTCAGAATTCTATTAATTTAATCGATGATGTGTTATAAAGGTAGTCATTTAATAAATCAACCCATAAATTAAATTTACACTTTACGATGTTTATCACTTCACTAAATTGAATAAAAATTAAAGTATTCTGGAAGTTAAAGTAACGACTTAACACAAAGTATATAGAAAACTTTATGCTTATCTTCCATTCACTTAGTCTTAGATATGGATTTGCTTCCTTTGTTCTTTTAGTTTTTAAATTATCTTCTTTTGGAGGTTAGTAATCACATTGACTTCAGCAAATTAAAGACACTGACTGGACAAGGTTATACATATTATTATATGTATATTGTGCTGAACTCAGTGTTAGAGCTAAATTTGGTGATATTTATTTAGTTGAACTTTTTATGGTAATTATTTTAAATTTACAAGTTTTATATGTAAAATTTAAGTATATACTGTTATCGAGTTTTACCTTATAGTACGCTGCAATGATACTTAAATAATAACACAGATACCGGCAGACGCCTAAAGCCATGTTGTAAATTTCTTATTCAATTTGTATTCTTCAACTCAATAAAAGTGTAATATATATTCGAACTAATAAGCAGAGAGCCAACTAATTAAAGAAATTGTCATACATGGGTGTCTTATACTTTGTGTCTTTTGAGACCACACTAAATAGAAAGAAGTTAGAAGAAATAGAAAGTTCTATTCTTTCTTACTTACTTACATTCATCTACTAAATAAGTAACAAATACAAAAGTTTATGTGTCCTAACTATGTCTTAACTATTGCTGAGGCATAGGATCTCCACAAAACATTTCCATCTCGTTCTGTTGTTTTCTAAACGCTTGATTTCATTCCAAAATTTGTCAGTTTGTTCTATTTCTTTTTGTTGACTTCGTTTTCACGTTGTTTTATGGCGACCACGTTTCCTGCAGCCTTGAGGTTTCCAATCTAATGGTTGTTGGCATATTTCATTATGGTTTTTGCGCAAAAAAAATTTATAATTAATTAATAAAAATTTCTTTTATTTTATTTGTAATTGTTTTATAAAGAGATTTTTGCGAACAGTAGTAAACTACAACAACAAAAAAATTTTTTTAAATATAATTTTATTTAATTGAATTTTTGGCTGACCATACAGCTGTTTCGAGTATTGCCAAAAACCCATCATCAGTGGTCTTGGAAATAATTCTTGTATTTAATTATTCGTAAATAATTATTTTTGACACTGCAAGTACCAGGATTCGAACTCGGGTCCTGTCAAATGTAAAGCTTAGAATTATCTCTATTGATTAAATTAAATATTTAAATATATTTATTTATTTAAATAATAAGTTTTTTCATTTTACATGAAAGAATGAGATTGGCTGTACGCACTATTAGTTCTTTATTCAGGTAAATATTTAGTGATGCAATGCAGAGATTAGATGATATATTGGATTAAGCATGTCAAGGATTGTACTAGCATTTATCTTCTAAAATATGACAACCAAAGTTGCACTGTGTAGTTGCTTCAAGAGTTTATCCACTCACTTTCTTGTCACACTTTACACTTTGAATACAAATTTTATTAGCGTAAATGTACATATATTAGACAAAGGTATAAATAAATAAATTAAACAAATGAGGGATGAATTATATACAGTAAGAAATCAAAATTCTGAACTCAGAAAAAAATATTCTAAAATTATTACAATCTATTGGTAAGATGACTGATAATATTTTCCGATCTCTACTCAGCAATATTCTTGACAGTGTTTTTTATTAAAAAATTTGACTGGATTCACATAAGGATCGACTTAACTGACGGCTGTATGTTTGCTATTTACAAAAGTGAGTACTTTGCTAGAACCTCTTTGAACGTTTATCGATCTCAAACAGTTTTGTTACAAAAAAGTTATTTAATATTTTTTTAATAAACTAAAGAAAGAAGTAAGAAATAAAGTACACATATAAAAATGAGCTTTTTTTAATATTTTATTGTTATTAATTTTTTATGTGGATGCTACGTTACAGGATTAACCAATTTCATTCTGAAACCAACGAAAATCCCTTTACAATGTTTCATATGAAAGTATCTTACCATTAGATATGAAATACATACATACATCATTTGAGTATCCTCCACGTAACATCTTACCGTATTCGACCCTTTTGAGGTAATTTTCGATGACTTGTCGACATATAGATGAAAATAGCTCGACTATAACTTGCAGATGTTTGTTGTTAAACCGTCGAAAAGAAAGATGAGGTTTATTTTGTAAAAATACGATCCAATCTGCAATCCTCCAAAAATATCTAGTCATAATAAATCACATAATCTTTGTAACCAATTCACATAATCAAAATGTAAAATTTCTCACACAACCAGATTAAAACAATACGTGTTGTATTATATTTATAATCACACTTGTAATACCTGCTAAAATCACATATCTTCGACAATCTATGGATTCTGTAACACTTACACCATTTTTAAACAAGTAGTGCTCTAAACCAAATACCAAAACATGGAAGGTTTTTGTAGATGGAAGGATTTTTCGAGAGCTATATATTTATTGCATACTTCATATGTCGAAGATATGACAATTTTGTTTGTTTAAAATATCCATCAAGCGAAAATTCTCATCACTGAAGAAAGAATAGTATAAATAGAAAGAATAGGAAGTTTCGAATAAATTTCAGACTTCTAATGGTTATTAAACGATCCGTATAATAAAAGAGCAAACTTACTTTCCTTTAACTATTCATATAACGCCTGGATGATAGTGGTGTTTGACGTATTTCACTGATATAGTGCTGTTAAAACAATATTACGTAGCGGGTAACCTGATCTATGAAGTATCCGATGATTATTTCTATGCATAATGCATCTAGATAAGTTTAGATTAATTTGATTTCACATTACTTCTAATAGAGTGAATTGCTTAAATAAGGATGTCAATGATACAATAAGATCGAAAAAGTAATGTATATGAAGATCATAAAGAAGTAACTAAAATATTAACATTTTAAGTAGAAATTTCCAAGCTTCAATCTCTGGCTTTTAAATTATATATACGATTCAATGTACATCTATACTAACAGACTTAATTGTTAATTGTCACTAAGATCATGCGGTTTGCTATTAATGTATTTTTTGAGCAATTATGAAAAGGATCGTATTTAAGTAGACAATCCTTAAACTGTAGACAGTTGTCTAGTATTTCATATAATCACCTGGCTCAAACGGAAATAGAGGAACACAAATTACTATCTTACGCAAATGCTGACATGAATAGTTTTGCAAGTACCTCTAGCACATGGGAAAGGCGGATTTAGCCGGTTGCATTTATAGCGACGAAGACTATGATGACGCAGAGCATATCTTTCTTTACTGTAATAGGTGGCTAAGAGACACTAAGAGAAAACATAAAAGTCTGAATTAGATTATTAAATCCCGAGAATATAGTTAATTAGTTGAAGAGCGAACCCATAGAATTGGTGAACGAAAGAGTGATACGTCAGTGAAGTCCTCAAAAGGAGAAGCAGATACTACGCTAATAAACTAATACAATTACCGAAAAATCTGATGATAGAGTAGAAGTCTGAGTGCACATATAAAATCAAAGGAGCGTGGCTTAAAATATCAACATAAAAGCTGTCCTCTCCGAAGTAATGCAAAAGTTGATCCGTGGGGAATCATTCTATCTGAAGACTTAATCCTTAATTTTAGATAGACTTAACAGTCTATCTGAAGTGGTGTTTTAATCCTTATACTATATATTAAAATGTCAGGGAGTTAGACACACCATTCTGATGACGGTCGGCATAAAGCACTCAACCTCCTTACCACAAAAAAAAGTCAGTATTAAATAATGTTTAGTGGAAAAGATTCAAGAGATGTTACATTTTACAGCTAATCACAAGGTTCAAGCAAAATTATTTTATATATCGATCAAATATTATATTATATATCGATCAAATATTAAATTGAACGAAATCGCTTTAGCAAGGGTTGATTGTCGTAACTATTAAATGTATACCCAGCCCTTTTTGATGTTATTTAAGAAGCTTAAAAGATTACTTGAATTAAAATAATCCAAAATTTCCAAAATAATCTTAAAAATTTGATTAAAAATTTTTTTAAACAAATTACTTATTAAATAATTATATATGATATTTATTTGTACGCTTTAATATGCATGTAGTTTGTGTATAAAATATTTACGAGTACATTTCACAACAAAAAACAGATCTAAAGCTCAAAATAGTTTGAGTCAAAGAGACTTTGAGCAGATAGAAGGCTACAGCTGTCAGAGAGTAGTGTCTATTGTTGCGAATATTTTTTTGACGATCCTACTTTGATATTAAATTATTTAATCATTTTATTATATTTTTACAAATATAGTTAATATCTATTGTCAAATTCCCACTTAAAACAATATTTCCAAATATTTAGGTTAATGTTAAAACATTATAGTTGATAAATTAATGATGCATTTATGTTTATTTGCACAATATTTTACAGCCAAAAATTTGAATAAATTTTAAAATAACACAGAAAAATTAATTACAAAAATTATAAACAAAATAAAAAAATTTCTTTAAAAATATAATTTTTTTTTAAATACTAGTATGTGCAGTATCAATATTTAAATATTAACATATATATGTTAGAAGTATTTTATTCTGTTATTATTTGTTTATTGTTGTATTATATTAAATCGTAGGATTAGGATCCTGTTATTATGAGTGACCTTGAACTCTCTCTGTGGATTTTAAAGTAATATAAAAACAAGCTAACAACAAACTTTGACTTGAAAAAATTATCTTACAAATCACCAACCAACCAGACGATAAAGTAAGCCAAAGCAATCATTAAAAGAGATCAGCAAGTGTAAGTCAAAAACAGAAAAAAATACCAGCATCCACAGTAACAAAACCAACACCACCACCAACACATAGCAAGCATATTTATCAGCACAAATCACTCTACTGTCAACTGCAAATCAACTCAAGCTCGACTTTGTACTCAGAATTTTGGGAACAAGTTGAGTGAAGTGGCGGATAACTCAGCGCACCTTCGCGTCATATAAAAGTAAAGCAACAGCTCGAATTGGAACTTATTTCAATAAATTTTATTAAACGCAAACGTTGAATCGAGCTTGTGTGGCGCTTACAAGCTTAGCATTAACTCTAAGAAAGCTGAGAAGAAAACGAAACACAAGAAAAGTAAAAGTCAAGCTAAAAGGAAACGTGAAATTTAAAATATTTATCATTACAATTTTGAATTTTAAAGCTTCCGGTACACAGTTTGCGAGCAAATATAGAAAATATAAAATTTATTAGAAATTTGTAAAAATTATTTAAATAAAAAATTTTCAAGCAAAAATTGATTTTTATATTAAAAATAAAATAATTTGCTGCTGAAATTGTAAAAATTCATACAAAAATTTGCTATAACTAAAATTGAAATTACAATTATATAAATAAAACAATGTAAAATAATTGCTAAATTTGCAAAAATTTTTAAACGAACTGAAATAAATTTTAAAGGATATTTAAAATTCAATAAATAGTATTATTTATAAATGTTTTATGATATAAAACAAACAATTATTTCAAAAGTGTACAAGTAAGTGTTTGTGATAAAATGGATTAATTATAAAAAATAAATAAATTAAAACAAGAATTTAATTTTAAACTGTTTTGTGAGTGACAAAAACTGAACTTAGAATTAAAATTTAAATATTTAAGTAATTAAAAAAATAATTCCAATCCAAATTAAAAACAACAGTCGAAGTTTTTTACAATTTAAAGACGTTCGAGATATTTAAAATTTTTAATAACAACTTTATATTAAAAATTTTAAATAGAATAGTTTAAGAGCTAAAATGGTGAGTAGATTTATTTAAAATGTATTTATTTAATTTTAAAATTCAAGTTTTTTATTTAAGAACTATTCAATAATTTCTTATATTTTCTTTTTTCAATTTTAAACAAGTTTTAATTATTCAATGCATGAATATTAAAATATTAAAGATTTTTATTAATAATTTTTAAGTTTTTTGTGTTGCGTGAGTAAATGCGCGATTTTTACTTATTATGCATTTTCTTAAAGCACCTTGATTTTGTTTAAAGTGTAACAATTTATAATTTTTTTATATTATTTATTTTATTTTTTATTTTCCTTTGGGTTTTTGTTTTTGGTTTTATTATTAATTTGACTTAATAATTTTTTAAGCTAAGAATGTCTGAAATATTGCACTCATTGCAATTTTTTAATTGGAACACTTTTGCTTTTCCTTCTTGGTTGCTTCTTCCTCAACTTTATTTGGGTCACTAATTTCAAAATTTTTTTTTTAATGGAAACAAGTGTTTACTGATTTTTATTTTTTGTTTGTAGTTTTTAAATAAATATATGAAAAATATGATTATTAGGCCCACAATAAACTTTTTTAAATTTTATAAAAATTTACAATTAATATTTTATTTAAATTCAGCATATTTTTCAATTCTTTTTTTTAAATAATTTTTTTTTATGTAAAATAATGAAGTATGTTAATTATTCATTTATTAGTAAATTTAATTTATATAAAATTTAAAATTTTCCTACTTATGCGTTTATATACCATAAGTATAAATATATGATTTTATTTGTTATTAATGACCATCACTTATATTGGTCAATTATTCATTTAACAAAGAACTACTATTTTATTTTTGCAATATATGACTTTATTTATTTTTAATAAACTTTTAGTAATTATCAAATGTTACATGCTTACATTTGAATTCATTTATTTAAAAATAATTTTTTTATTTAAACAAACATTTCAAGTATATTTCATAGTCATCTTCATCTTAGAATTTTTTTTAAAAAATGTTTTACTTAAGAATAAATAAATTATAAATTATTTATTTAAAACATATTGAAATATTAATTTTTGAAAATTAAGACTTTATTAATAATAAAAAAAATTTTTAATCGTTTGCATAAGTAAATTTGAGTTAAATAAACTTAATTCCTTAGTAATCTAATAATTAATTAATATAATTATACTTTATTATATTATATAAAAATAAATTTTATAAAAAATTAAAAAAGTAGGCTAAATTTAAATAATATTTCATTTAATTAATTTATTGATTATGACGACATATGATTTTATTTATTTTTAATATTTATACATAATATCTTTTTAACTAATTTATAATTTTTTTACTCAAAATAAATATATGGATAATATATTGAAATATAAATACTGCTATTATAAACTGAGTACAATTGTATTAGTATGCTTATGACTAAGTAATATATAATATATATATTCTTTTTTATTTTGTTGCAATTGACCGGCAATTTTCCTCATGAAGGCAACTCTGTAAATTTGTGTTTTTTATAATTACAATTTTTTATGACATTTTTGGACAATGTGATTTTCGTTTATAATCTTTAAAGTACTATAATAATAGCATATAATGAAAATATACACATATTATTTAAAAATTTTGTTTCAAAAAATTAAAAATCATTTAACTAATTTGAATATCAATGGTATAGCGAAAAATTTTATTTCTATCGAAAATCAAAAAGATACAAAGCTTTGCACAAAAAGATATACATATATACACAATAGATATAATATAAATATTTATTCAGTATTTAATTGAAAATACAATGATACATATTATATTACTGTTATTTATGGCCGGATTATTATATTATTTAGTTAATATTTTTATATTAGGCTACACTGGTATTTGTCTTTAAATAGAAATAAAAATATATACTTTTTTATTTTATTATTTACACTACGTTGGTTTTTGGTAGCATTTTCAAAAGTATCTGAAATTTTTATTATATTTATAATTTTAAAATAAAAATTAAAGCGATGAAAATTTTTATAATAACATATAATATAATTTTTATAACAATTATAAATAAAAACTTAAAATACTATATATGTAATCATATTCATATTTGTTTTAATCAAAAAATTTTTTTTCTAATTTTTTTTGGTTTTTTTAAAAAACAAAGCAAATGTTTTTTTGACAATAAAAAGAAAAAATATTTGTTTCTTGAGTAATTATAAATCACATTATAAGTTTATATACAATATAAAATCTATATATGTAAATATTTTCAAATAGTTGTTTGTTTGTTATATATTTGAAATGTTACAAATTTTTATATGAAAAGTTATAAACAATTTATTAAAAATATTGACTGCTTAAAAGAATTTGTAAACATGTATTTAGTATCAATTTGATTATATAAATTGCAAATTTTAAAAATTTGATTCAATTTTATTTAAAATGTAAAAGTCGATATATAGATAGAGGTTAAATACTTTTCTGTCAAATTCTTACATATTATTTAATAAAAGATTTGAACATTTTTTATATATATTTTCTTTTGGTGTATTTTTTTTGATAATAGAATTCCATAATTTCTTATATGTATTTTCTTTCAATGTTGTCGTATAATTTTAAAAATGTAAAAGCATCATATTATTTTCTTTTAAATACAAACAGTAATAAATACAAATAATAATATAAACATTTTTCTATACAATTTTCATATATAGTTGTTTTAAATTTGATCATACCATTTAAAAACATTCTTGATAGACTTAAGTCAGATGTTATAAATTTGGTTCTCATATAAAAATATTAAAAATGAAAATTGGTTACTTTAGTTCTAATGAAAAACCTTGAAAAAATAATTTATTAATAATTTAATACATCTTTTGATTCTAAAGTCAATTTTGGAGTACAGTATAGCGGGCAATATGTTGCTGGAAGATCTTCTTTAAATAAATGTTACCCAAATAGGGTTTTATTTACTAAAATATTGTAGTTATTGAATAAGCGAGGGCTGATTTTAAGGTCTGTTTAAAGTTACTTGTAAAATAACATTTATGGTAAAATACATTTATTATTATAGCTTGTTTATCAAGTTTTGGATAACATAATTAAAATTTATCAATAAAAGATTAAATATTTTATTTAGGTATACATATTCAAAGTTCTTAACTAGTGTATTCTTTGCTTTGACACAGACTCGTATATTAATATAAAAATCACTAACACAAACAAAAATTTTATATTAACATGTAAATGATTGCCCTATTAAATCATGCACAGCATAAAAAGTTCTTACATCACTAATCTCAACTGCCCACAACAAGTAACCATAGTTAGTAGAAAAGAATAAAATCTGCAGTGTTTCCTGTTATTTTACAGTATTTATGCGTTTACATATAAGTTTGCTAATATACTTGTATACATATGTACTCAAAATCGACCTTGATTTTATACGAAAAGCAAGAAAAAAAAATTTTACAACATATTTCTTCAGGTGAAATTGTAAAAACAAAATTCTTCAGGGTCAAATTTAGTAGCAGCAACAACCGCAATCTACAATTTAGAGCAGCCGCACCAGCAACTTTATACATCAATTTTTTTTTTGCGTTGAATTTTTTTTTAAATATTTCTTCTGTTTTATTGTTGTTTTATAGTCAATATTGCAAAATACTGAAATCAGTTTTTTTTTCCTCTTAATTTAATTCAATCAAACCTTTCATTTAAAACAAAAATATAATAATAAACGAAATGTGACAGCAGCCAAAAAGAGGCTGCAGAGGCATCTTCGGCTGAATCTGTTGCTGCGGCTGCGGCTGCTGACGTTAAAAATTTTAAGTATATATTTTATTTGAATACTGTGCCTGTTACACTACCACATTGGTGTTTCTTACTTTTGAATAATAGCGATCTTCATTATTAAATCAAAACTAATTTATGCCAAAATTAATGTTCATGTAAAAAATATCATGAAAGATGTTTTAAAAGTAAAAAAGTTGAGAAAAATAAAAACCATACGATATGTGGAAATAATACGATTTTCAAACTAATTTCATATAAAATTTACTGCAAAACAACAACAAAACTGTTAACCAATTCCTAATCTCACGTTGCTGCAAAAGCTTTACATATATGAAGCTGACACACACGCATACACACACACGCACGCACAAACACACACACACACACATATAACTCATTCACTTCAAACTAATGCAGCATAAAATAATTTGTTAAACAAAAAAAAAAAAAAACTAATGAAATCAAATAAAATGATATTAGGTGAGATCGATTTGGTAAAAATATGGGCTATTGTATATGTCATAGACCAAAGCAAACACTCACAAAAATAAACTGAAATATTTTTTGGTGAATTTTTTTTAACATTATTGAGGTATAAAATTTTTTATATATTTTAATTTTTAGTTTTACGAAAAATAAGAAGTTAGTTTTTCTGGACTCTTTTATGAGATTCATTTGGTTATTAAGTTGTAAGTTTATATAAATTATTCTTGCGAAAAATATTTTATTTTCTTAGTTCTTAATCGGTTATTAATACTCATTTACATATGATTATATACGGAGTTGCAAAGTCACTCATTGTAAAAAAATCATTAATTATATGTAATTGAACTGGTTTCTTAAATTTTGTTAGGCTTTATTAACTTTCTTACGTCCTTACACAAAATTATGTATGTTTTTTTTAATGAATATAAATAATTAATTGTTTTAATAAATACTTTAATTAAATTGTATAAATAATAATCCAGTCATGGCGTAGAGGGAGATTATGAAGAAACCTCGCAGTTAATAGAGAGTAAAATCGCTCAAGTGCACTGACTCAACAAGCCTCAACATAATTAACTTTATTCTCTCCCAGAACCTCTTTCGTATTACTTACGAGAGGGTATCTTTTATAGCTGGTTTTGATTTCCAAATTGCGACTAGACTTTTTCACCCATATATGGACATATTAATATAAAAAATATTAAAATATACATCAAAAAAATAAAATATATTAAAAAATATATGTACATATATATTAACAGAAATAATAAATACATACTTACATTCATAAGTGAACAAAAGTTATTTTTAAAAACATTATATATTAATATTAATTATTAATCTAGTTCTATTTTCATATAAATATATATTATTATTATTATTATTATTATTATTATTATTATTATTATTATTATTATTATTATTATTATTATTAGTATTATTATTATTATTATTATTATTATTATTATTATTATTATTATTATTATTATTATTATTATTATTATTATTATATATTATTATTAATTATTAACCGAGTTCTATCTTCACGAAAACTAACGTCGAATACTTATTTAACATAAAATATTTCTAGTATTGTTGGTGGTTTGCTCTACCGTACGTATTTAAAATTTAATAACATTTGAATAAAGTTAAAAAAAATGCCACCTACAAATAGTACAATTTAAAATTTCCCCCTCCAACAAAATATTTGCACTTACCTGTTGACACTATCAAATTAAGTTAGCAGAAATTGCTGCCAGAATAAAAATAATCAAAATAAATAAACAAATAAATGTTTGTAAAAAAAAAATCAAGTTAATCAGTCAATTTGATTGCAGTGGCTGTGTCAGTGCTGTTGTAGCATTATTATGGCGTATTACGATACCTCATGGAGGCTCAGCGCCGTTATGCTGTTGTTGTTGCTGGTATTTTTGTTGTTAGTCTCGTTGTTGTTTTTGTTGATAGTTTTGTTATTATTTGTTTTTAGATAAGAGTTTTTATCGCGTTCACAAAGCCAAAGACACTTGAAAGCAAGGTGAGCGAATACAAGGGATGGTTTATTATGGCGCTGTAGTAATGTAGTGAAGAACAGTGTCATAATGAGTGCGTTGCTTCGACAGCTGGTAAGACAAATCGGCACATTACGATAATTAAATCGAGCATGTGATCGTTATAAACTGTACACACCACAATACAATTATACGACCGGGTATCGAATACTCGAACATATCATTCACTGCTGGTACAAATACACTGTGTCAAACGACAAATACACAAATTTATGAATAATAGTTGCAGTGGTAATGTCCGTTCGTATTGTTGTTGTTGCTATCGTAGCTGCAGTTGAAATATTTTTGCGTTTATAAGAAATGTTGTAATCAATGCGTACTTCTTACACGAGGACAGATCCGAAGCTTGTGCCGTAATTTGCAAAAAAACAAAGAAATAATTTTTTTTTGTTTCAATATTTATTTTTCTATTTTTGTCAATTTAATTGTTTAACAAATTTTTATAGCCAAAAGTAATTTAGCAAAGAGAAATACCAATAATGTGTCAATTGGTCTTGAAAAATATATGAATTTTTATTATATAAATTAAAAAATATTTTATACATATAATGGTGGAATGTGTATTGATAACTTGTTAAAAACATGTTTCTGTGAAAAGAATCAAAAATATTCAAAAAAAAAAAATGTGTAAAAATTTAATACAACCACAAAAAGTGCATAACCTATGATATATAAAAATCTGTGAAGTTGTATGAAAATGTCTTCAACAATATATAAAACATATCACATGCCTGTAAGTGTCTCCTTAAAAAATTATAAAAGAAATCACAAAAATAAAAAAAGAAACAAATTTGTTTAGAAATGGAAAAAGCATTAACACCCTTGGTATAGATTGCAAAGTTATGAGTGATATATATATATATACATAAGACCATTTCCACTATATGCTCGGTTAAAATGTAGTCCATACCAGAACTATTCTAATACAAGTGGACAGGTAGTGCAATGATTCGATTTATCGAGCTTAAGCATGTCTATGACATATTTAGGTTATTGCAAATGAGTATAGATATTTTTTACAAAAGTGTAAAGAATTTAAAAATAAATTGATCTAAATGTAATATTCTAATCCTTTCTCCGACAAAAAATATTACAAAAATTTATAATTAGAATATGCACGAATGTAATGTTATGCATGGATTTTTAATAATTTTATATTTGGTTAATTATATAGAAATTCAGAATAATATTATAGTCACATCTAATTCATATATGTACTTCACAAAATGTTGCTTCGAAAGGTATATATTTTTTATAATTATTATTATTATTTCATATGACATATGAAATTATTTATCATATAAATAATAATAATAGTTATTTCATATTTGTATTGTAGCAATACCGTTTCAATAACATATGTGAAACAGTATTGTCATTCAAGGCATCAAATTATAAGTTAAGGTTTTCCATTTTATAAAATAGATCACGCAATGTGAAGAACCTATATTGTATACTCTGTACACAATACAGTGCAGAATTTGGTCTGGACGATAGGCTTATACTTTATTAAAAATGAAAAAAGAATTTGGCCTGGACGATAGGCTTATACTTCATTAAAAATGAACACAAACCTCAAATTATTTATATTGATTTGTTAATTTTTGATCACGATTTTTAATTTGTTAATGTTACTCGTACAATATCTCACATTTAATGACAAACTAAAAACAAGAGTTTAAAATAAGCAGTTTAAGGCATAACTATTTTTATACTTAAAAATTGATATAAAGATGAAGCAAACATATCTTGAAATATATTTCCATATATATTTATTAAAAATATGCTAACAGAAGCAATCCTACAATATGAGTCATACAATTAGAAGCTTTTATTGTAAAAAGCAATTAAATATGATAAGAATTATTGGGAATAGTTAATTTAATTGGCATCATATTTAAACACTATAAGAATTATAAGAATATTTCTCATAATATACATCATATATATAATTTATGTTCAGAAATTAATTTGTCTACTTAATCTGTAGTTCAAAAATTGTGTCATTATTTTCAGGTCAAAACAGATTGGCCGAACATTAACACTAAAAAATGTTTATCGTAATATTGATTAAATTATCTCCGACATTTTCTTATTATGTGCCAAACAGCATAAATTCACAGTAGCGTGAAATTTACGTTTCTGTTGATATTTGGATATATGGAATATTTTTGCTTTAATAAGGTTAAACTATAATAAAGATTTCTCAATCCTTTATTGGCTTATTTTTTGAACGTTTTATCAATCAAAGTATTAATAATAGTAAAGACGGTGTTAGTGAGTCAAAAAAGCTAATAGTCATTTTTGCAAACTGTCTTTGCAAACAGATATAATCATACATTTTGTTTCAGCAGTATTCATCTAAAAGGCCTGTATTAAGTGAGATTTTAGTTTGAACTCCTCTGATTTTAGATACTTAATATCAATCCGACAACCCACAAGTATATGTTTTTTATTATTTACTTATGGAATAGAATTTTAACTATGTCTGCTTGTTCCTGTTTTATAGGTAAAGGAATGTCATTTAATGATAATTCAGAAGATTAATATATATTAATAATTAATATATAACAAATATATAATTATTATAATATATAATTAATACATACTAATTAATTTTATATTAATAATATTAATATATATTTAATTAGTGAAACTTGTACAAAATTAATAACTTACTATAATTATCTTTCTTCAATAGGAATTATGATGTTTTATTTTAGCAAATCTGTAATTATTATAAGATCTTGGAAACCATTTTAAACTAAACATTAATTATTATTTACGATATGCCTTGAGTTTATTAATTTTTTGATTTCTTCTTAAAGTTATACAGCAGATTTTATGATTCTTATTTACAAATAAGACTGATTAGTATGATTATATATTAATATGTTATATATATTTATATATTAACATGATATAGATCATCATCATTTATAAACTTTTCATTACCCTTTTCATTTACCATTTCACTGACGCTAACTAAAACAAGTTCTAAGTACATAAATTAGACTACTACAATATAAAGAAAATTTGGCAAGGCTACTAATGAGTGCATTCATTAGAAAATAGTAGTATGTTTACGAAGGCGCTCCAGAGAATCTGCTAAATAAAATATTTTATTATGTTGTGTGAATTTGTTTTAATATTAAAAAAGTAAGAGTAATTAATATACAGTTATGTAATTTACAACATATTCTGTTTCAAAATTGTCACTTGGAAGCAATAAAGTTAGCATAATAAAACAAACAAAGCTTTTTCCCATAACTTATTGCTGTGCTTTGTAAAGTAACAAAATCAATGTACATATTATGGTTCAAAATTGGGCAATCAGCAATTACCCGGAAATATAAATGGATTGTTTATATTTTACATAGGCTGGCAGAAGTTATCACTAAAAAAATTATTGGGCGTTATAGCAACAGAAGATCCAATCGTAAACGCAACCAATTGAAGAGGCAAATTAAATTAGAACCAGAAGCGAGTTAAGTGATTAAAGCTTACCAGAGTTTTCAATGGGACTCTATGTTCCTTATTGAAATTTTATTAATTAAATAAATATCATAAATCATAATTTATAATAATATCTTTAATTACATTCAAATATAAAATAATTGTAAATATATTGTAATAGATATATATAAAACGATATTTTTTACTGAAATAATGAAGCAATCTAAATATTTTGTAACTCCAATACGATAACTGCAGATAGCAGTTAAAATTAAATTATGAAATAATTAAAATCTATATTAATGTTGAATACAAAATGATCATTTGTAAATATTAGCACCTTGTGTTTTGTTATAAGATCGGCTTATTTGACCTTCTCGAAACCTATTCACATGTTCATTAATCCCAGTTTATAAAAAAATATTCAATTGACAACTTTTAAAGGCTGAGTTGGTATAGCCAAATCAAAGTTCAATATTCATCTTAAAGATTTATTATTAGTTAAAAATTTAGTATGGGAGGCAATATTTATATATAGTTAGATTCATTTAGTAAAGATAAAACTCAAGGCTTAATAGTTCTTAAAAGTGTTGTTACCAACTTTCAATTAATAAAATTTATGTGTGTTTATTAACGTTAATTTTGTTGTTATTTTGATGTTTAATAAATCAAAGGTAATCAATTTAGTTTGACTTTATTTGAATTTTTTTTAATTTTACAACTAAACGAAAAACTAGATTCGTTATAAAAGCGTAGACAATAAAAACACTTCGTCAACTTAAACGCATGAAACACAAAAGAAAGCATTGAATTAGGTGAATCAGCAATTTTTATCTAGACACTCGGCTTTGGTTTTTTTAAATTAATTATTTTTTTTTTTTGAACAAATTAAATATTGTATCTAAATTACTGTCTCGTGCAATTTGTTTTCAGTAAAGTTTGAAATTATTTTAGATACTCACACAAAACATTTGTTGCCGAGTAATAAGATTTGTTTTCTAAGCTTGGCTCATTTGGGTTTCTACTTATGGTTGCTTCTATCAAGTATCTGCAGGTGGGCACTTAAGTTCAACTTAGACTTTGGGGGGTGCAAACAATGAGGTCTCATAGGTGTTTGTTTTGATAGATTGGTTAGTTTATGTATGCTTAGTTTATGTATCTAGTATTTGTAACAGGTGAAAGAGTTTGTGTTTCGAAGGTCATTTGTAGGAAGCTTAAGCACCAGTGTAAATGTGCCAATAAATGTTTTAAATTAAACACATTTGTTTACGTCAAGTATATTACTGTTATATGTCAGCAGTTATTAAAAGTTTTATGATACAAAAGTGTGATTTCTAGTGTTTCGCTGAAAAATTGTAAATGAAGCTCTTTTATATTTATATTTAACAGAGTTTAAAGTTCCATAAACTCGTGCAAATTGTTTTGTCTTGAAACAATTACCATTTTTAGTGCCTATAATTAAAATTTATGAATTGTGCTCGAGTTAAAAAAATAAATCATTTTTATGGTACAGTGGCTATAGTCATAAGTGCTGCAATGAGTGAACTATGTACATATTCGGTGAGTGGCAGATACATTCTAAGAGCGTGAAGCAATATTTGAAGTATCTTTTTCTTACCACTGTGGATTGTTGGTAACTTACAGTGATTTGCACCAGTTACTTGCAATTTGACTGTTCTCAACAACCAATGCATAAGCAGCGATTGCTTCATAGTAGCACTTGTACTTACTGCAACAGAAGCATTTTAAATTAATTTATTTTTTTTTTTATAGTTTAGTATAAATTGTTTCGAAGTTTTAGTTGCTGTCACTAATTTTGCAGCACGCGTGAGTAATGCCACAATTGAAAGTAAAAACACAAAGAATTACTGAAATTAGAGATACTTTATTTCTTACTTTGCCGGTAAAGTTTATTATTTTGATACTGCAGGTAAAAATTTAATAAACTTAAAAGCTTACTCAGATTAAAGTTTTATTCCTATAAACTGAAATTATATTTTAACGACTTTATTAAAAATATTCTTTAATAATAATTTAATAGTTATTATTTTTAATTTGCAATTTAAATTGAAGTTTATTTAAAAACAGATTTTTATCGTAGGTGTTGAAAACTGAACTATTTTAATTGATCACCGATAATAGACGTACTGCATACTTGTAATAAAATATTTTAAAAATTATTGCTTAAATTAACATACCTTTATTAAATTCGTCCTTCAAAGAATGTTATTAACTCTGGTATTTATACCATAAAAGTTAAAAATAAATTTTGTTTTTTATGAAATAATTAATAACTTGAAGCAATAATAAGCTTGTTTTAATATTTTTATTATATTTAATATAGTTATACGTCTTAAAATTTTATATTTTTTTAATCGTTGTCAAGTTTGTGTTTAATACAACTTACTTTTTAGAAAAATAATTTCTTAAACACTCTTTTATTATACGCCATGTCGTGACAGTTCTTCGTTTACAGATATATTTTTCAATGAAAATTTAATGATTTTTTAGTTTTCTCTAATATTTCATTTTATTGTATTTCCTGTCCTTTGATCTCGACAGAATGTAAATGTATATCTCGCGACTCTAAGTCGCTGCGGCACACAGTTTTGTTAGATCTTGCTCACATAAAGTTTGTGATTAGTGACCCATCAGATTGGCTACCTTCTTCGTTTTATACTGCTATTCAGTTTGTGCCATGTTTAACCCATTGTGCACTTTATAAATCTGGTTTTTCTATTGAATTTCTTAAATACGGGGTTCTGCGTGCAGTCCATAGAATTCTTAACAGGGTTCGAGGTACCCTCAGTTTAGTAGCCTCCACTTTTTCTTATAAATGCATATTAAGATTCCTTATTTGTATAGCACCAGTGATGCTGAATATTACGGGTTTATAATGTTTTCATGATCTTTTATAATGATTTAGGGGTTTTTACTGGAACAATCGGATTAGCATTTTTATTACGGGATTAGAATTTATTTGATATTAAACTTTTAGTTTGCATACATCGTAATATCATATTTCAAAAAATTCTGTTCTGTGAGTTTTGACTTCGCTGTACTAGAATACCAATATTATCTACTTATAAGTTTCTTTTATTTATATCACTTATGTATGTATGCCAACAGATAAATATATAATTGACTGGACTAAGCAGACATTTCTGTTTAATATAAGAATTGATAGAAATTCGTAAAATCAAATCTAAATAGTGATATAAATAATACAAATGATTCGACAATTCATAGAAGTATCTCGTTGTTGGTTACACAAATTTTCATACAAATAATGATTCTTGAGTTTTTATAAATTTTATAATTAAAATTTTAATGTCACATAACAAAAATTCTCCTTTAAATATAAAAAGCATAATAAAAAAAATCGAATAAAAAGATTCAGCATTGAAGAAGAGAATTTCTAAACTTATAAATTTATGACATTTTTTAACCAAAGCTGATAATACATAGTTCTCTTCAAAAGCTTTTCATACATGTTATATTGATTAGAAGATTGTATATATAATAAAAATAAACTTATAAAACACGTGTTATTAATTTTTATGACATTTATTAAAACAAGTTTAATATTAAAAATTTAAATAATTTTTCGATAATAAATTGTTTTACATCTTATATTTTAATAGAAGTAAAAATTTATTAAAAAAATTATTACAACTTAAATGTTTTAGTTAATTTTTGGAAAATAAATTGTTTTATATTTTACACTTTAATGTAAATAAAAATTTATAAAAAAAAATTATTGCACCTTAAATGATCAAGTGTCAAAATTAAGTGCAACAAGTTTTACATGAACGTGAAAACGTAAATTTTATCTACAAATAAAAGATATGGTTATTGACTTATTTCAGTAAATTACATGTATTTTATTTTTGTTTAAAATTCACTTAAAATTCTTAAATTCATTAAATTGCTCTTGAATTGGATTCAGAACATTTTTTTGGCTACAGTGCAATTCTTCAACTTGAAGTTCCAGTATTGGTAAATTGTATTAATAATATCAGAGAGCAATTAACTGGTATTTTGAATATAAAAAATATATGTGATATTTTTTACTGTCTAAATAAATAATCAAAATATTTGCTACAAAAAAAAAAACAGGCTTTAAAACAAGTTGCAAGTTTATTGTTGTTTTTTATTATAAATTAAAAAACATTTTCTATACAAATTATAAATTTTGAATTAATATAAAGAAATTTAAAAAAAGCTTTCAGTTCATTATTTTTTATCCAAATCTTTTTCATCAATTTTACTATAATTTTTTTTTTCATTGTTGTTTTTTAATGTAATGCATATCGAAATTTTAATGAGCATACAAAATATGTTAGATTGCATAAGAGCAAAATAACCAAAACTTTAAGATAAAAGATGCCCAAATTTCAGAAAACATCAAAACATTGGTTGTACACCGTAAGAGCCATACATTGGGTTCAAACTAATTTTTTGTTGATTTGGTAAAAGTTTTTAGGTTTTGAACAAAATTCATCAACTACGTACACATAAAACCAAGAGATTTTCACATGCGCTTCGAGTCAACATGATTTACGATAGTAATGATCAGCATAACCAACATCGCCGTCAACACTATCAATAACATCATTATTACATATAGTATATACATGATGGTTATGATAACATATATACGTAGACATTTATATGTTATAATTTGTATGTATATGCATACACGTGCATCCGACATTTAATTAAATTTTTTATACAATTCAACTTGACCTATAAATGGTTTTCGTATTACCTTAGTCCCCTTGTGCACTTCATACGAGTATGAATGAATAGGTGTTGACGTATGAAAGTGTGTGAGAGTAACCATATACCATGTGCATATATTGGATGTATCTATGCAATTATATGGCGAACAACCGACTTTTAAGTGTTTGTATTTCAATTTTAGTAAAGAAGCAAAAGTAATAACAAAAAAGGAATTGAAAATTAAAAAACCATTAAAGCCCACCACAAAAAGAAAACCGTTAAAAATTATTACTTATATACATATATGTAGTTATATATTATATTAAATGTAAATAAAATTATGTATGTATTATATATGTAAAAATGCTTATTCACATGCTGTCATATGTACAAGTATTTCTTTCTTTATTTAATTCAAATAGAAATATATGAAACTATGTGAAAGACACTTTGCAGTACTTTTAATTTTATATAAAAAATTTCAGATGTTGAATGAAAGTAAAAGTGTTTATTCAAACTGTGCTTATAGTAATTTTATAAATTTATTAAATCAATTGATTTATTTAAATCAATTGTTTTGTATCGTTTTGTTAAATACAATACTTAACATAAAGTTGCTAAATACCAAATGCACAAAATTTTTCTGTAAGAAAATTTTTCCACATTATCTTATATTAAGTAGACCCACGAATTTGTTTGAGCAAAATTTTAGTGTAATTTGTTAATATTTCGAAATATACATAATTAAATAATAATTTAACAAAGCTCATAAAGTTGACATTTTTGTTGTGTTTGACAGACATAAATCTGCACTAATTGGCTAGAGCGTGAAATATTTCTAGCAAGACAATATGTGTGAAAGCATAACGTAACCATTGCAAATTTGATGTGATTTTTAGATTTGAGATTTACTAGTAACTACTGCTTTTTCTCCAACCTAAACACATTACACAAATTTTGTAAACAAAGAGAATCATTAAATCTGTCAACAATTGCAACAAAAAGTTATTAACTATAAATGTTAAAAAATTTGTTATATTATTCTTCTACAGTCTGCATCATCTGGAGTTACACAAAAACTTCAAAAATCATACAAATACGAGTACAATATGTATAGGTTCAGCAAGTGATTTATACCTGAACGTCAGACTACTACTACTACTATTTGCTAATTTTAAGATACTACTTTAATGCTTCCAAAACGGTCTTGTATGCTGCAGATTGAGACGCGAATTAATGTCTGTTGTATCAAAAGTAAAGAATATATTAAATTTATATATTTACTTGAATATTCATCATATTCACACAAATGCTTAGTAAATTGGTATTTTACATAAACCGCATTTTGAGCAGACTTTTAACATTTAAAATTTTTTATTACTGAAATACTAAATAAATTTCATGTTACTGTGTCAAAAACTCATTAAAATATAATTAGATGGTAGTTTATTTATAGCTTCAAAATAAATCAAATATTAATATTGCAAGATATATAAATTTTTATTTTGTTCAAACTAAAAAATGTTGGATATTATAGAAATAATTCAGATATAATTAATAAAATTTGTAACTTCATTATGTGACGTACATAACGTAACATTTAATGAACCGATTTATTTTTTAGATATATACATATACCTATACAATACTTTTTAGTATTTCTTATTTTTTTTTGCTAAATTTTCTCACGCAACGTAACGACATCTAAACATATTCAAACCATCTACACTGTTCTGAGAGAAATTAGAACAGACTTGTAGGCAAATCCAACATATTGTTCTAAAGAATATTTATTTGTACTATATATATCACTTTAAATTGTCCACTACAATTATAATGTAATATATAGCACACTGAGAGTGATTATCAAATTCCTAGATTATATTCCAATGCATCCCATTGGACTATTATAAATTAACTATTCTCAAGAATTATTTATATTCAAAGAAATACTTGAATCTATATTTTATTTTTAAATAAGTTATTTCCATGGAATGACCGAAGACGTGAAAACATCACACATCTTAAAGACGTTTGCAACATTCTAATAACAGTTCTAAGAAAAGCCATAATTTTTGAAGACGTATTATAGTTGAATAAATGCATGAGATAATAAATTTGTATAGTTTCTCTGAAATGTTTTATATACGAGTACTATGATAAAAATAATTATTTTTTACTTCAAATTAAATGCAATATAATACAGATAGATGCCTGACTTCATGTCGTCGATTTATACCAAAATAAAAATAAACAAAAAATGAATTTACGTTCTACAAATCTTTAATAAATACGTTTAAAAATACAGCGGTATTTCGCAACTTCTAAGGAACAGTGAAGTGTTTTCTAGTTTCTTTCTCTATTTTATGAATTTTATCGCATTTAGTAAATATGATTCAATTTTATTCAAATTTTAAGTTTATGTATTTTCAGTGAAGAGCAAATTATATCGTAGAGTATTCGGTGCAAAACCATTTATTAAATTGACCATAGAAATAAGGGCAAGTCTAATAAATATTCCAAAATCAAATTTATTAACAATTGTTTATTTTCCCGAAATAACATTGATCATTGGCAAAGTAGATTATTAAAATACCAATCATTTATATTTTATACTATGTTTAGACAGCCAAATTTCCTTAATTTCGTCAAAATAAATTTAAGTTAATTTTGAAAGTGTTCATACTGTTCCGGATTAAGGAAATCATATGTGTTTTGTTTACAAATCGAAATTTAAAAATTAAAGTTGATTATTATAAAGGATGGCATTCAGTAGTTTAATTAACTTTAGTGGATTTCAGGTATATGAATTATTATTTTTACTCTATTTTAAATTGATGACAATTACAGTCATTTCTCTTTATCCAAATTTATAAATTTGTACTATTTTCAAAAAATTATCCTGGTTTAATTAAAGTCAACTGTCACTGCCATTTATTTAAAAACAATGTCATCTTTTCGTTATCGTTTCGATTAAACATTCGATTTGTAAACAAAAATCATATAATTTCCTTAAGTTGGGACAATATGAATACTTTCGAAATTAACTTAATTTCATTTTTACAAAATTAAGGAAATATGACTGTCTGAACATAGTATAAGATTTTTGAGAAATCAAGGTGTGCCTGAACATAGTATAACTCAAAAATTAATTGAATTAAAATGAATAAATATATCATAAATTTTAAAATAATCAATTTAAACTCTTTTTAAAGTACAAGAGGTTAGTTTTTTTATATAGAAGATAAGTGAATTATTCATTCAGGTAGTTTCTATACAATGTACTTAACTTTGTCGATTATCTAATACAGAGAGTTAATATTGTTTTTTAAATTCAAAAATATATAAATCAATATAATGTAGTTTTTTGTCTATCCATTATTACATTATTAACAAATAGTTGTTTAACACTTGTTAACGAAATAAAAGGGCTTCACACAAATCACTTACCATATTACTTTGTACAAACATCTAAAGTTTATTTCACATAAATAAAATGCTTTAACCGCAATCAAGTACCGATCTTATTTGCAATTTAATTAATTGTTAACTAGTAAACCATCTTTGAAATTAATTTTTTTTTGAATTAAATTAATGTATTTACAAGAAAAAAAAAACGTAGATAACGCGTTTTTTTTTGGAGATATTAATAAAAAAGTTCGTACATTGCGTAAATTTCTTTAACAAGAGAAACAAGTCAAATTTTTGTAAAACCTTTTGGACAGTAATTTTGGAGTTCCCAAACTTAAAACATAGATATGTGTACTTACATACAATAATTACTTTGTTCATACGAGTCTCTCAAACCTCAACGGTTGTGTTTTTTGGGCTACCGATTTGCAACACTACCAACGGTTTGCCGGGTGCATTTCGCTGTACCAAAATTTTATTTAATCGTGGCGTGATGAGATGTGGTTCCATGCATTGTATATAAAATACAATATGATGAATTGTATGTGACTGATGCTGTTGCTGTTACAAATGTTGCTAATGATGAGCAATTATTGTATGGTCAAGCGTTAAATAGTTTCTTCTCAACACTAGTAAAGTTAAAAGTAGCTGGGAATGACAGCGGCTTTGGATAGGAAGCCAATTTTATTTAATTTTTTATTTCTTCAAAAGGAAAAAAAATTGGGTTTTGTGTACTTTTTAGTTAAGTAATTTATTGTTTGTGTGAAATTATTTATAACTATAAATAATATGAGCTTGTATAAAGTTTTCTGCGATATATAATGCAAAGACTTAAAATATAATACTTTTATTTTTATGTGTTTTGGAAAAGGGTCACTAGGGGTATTAGAGTGTTGAAAAACTGTTTCCTCTTTTCTCTTTCCTGCGTTGCATTTAACGAAATTATGTGTATTTTATTTAAATACTTATTCCCACATTATGTACTGTCTTATATTATATAATGTATATGTTTGTATGTATTATCATCGTAATTTAAGGATTGTTACGCAAATATCTTCAAATTTAACGAAACAAACACGATTTAAGAAGATCATAAATTATTTGATGTACATATAACAAACAAAATTTTATACAATTATATTATTACCAATAATGAGATTGAAATGAGAAATAATTTATTTGTTATTAGTTATTTTAATTAAATTAAATTTAAATTTTAATTTGATTAATTTTTTACATATTTGGTTTTTGCAAATGCTGTGCGTTTTTTTTTCTCTTCTTTTTGATATCTTTTTTCGCTTGCAATATTTAATTAACAATTCAAAATTTTTAATTGTGAATTCTTATTTTTAATTTAATTTTTTAATATTTTTTACTTTATCAAACTAAATAATTTGTAATAATTTGTAAATTGTTATTTATTACATATACATTATTTTTTTATTTTCTTATTAGTTATAAGAAAAAACGCATTTTTAAAAATAAATAACAAAATAATCACGTCTCTAAATTCTTATTTAACAGATTTTTTTAAATTATAAGCATCGATGTAGAATTTTATGAAAAAACACAATTTATGTATACATATGAGTATATGAGTATATTAAGCTTTTGGTATGTAGTTGGAACTATGTATTTTAGATTTTTTTTCTTTAAATAATTTTACATTATTTATAAATATCTGTTATTGTTTGTGCACTTCTCTTTTCCTTCATATGCCAGTTTAAAACTATTATTTAGGGATAAGACATAAAACCCTTGAGATGTAGGAAAGTGCTTTGTGCTATTTTAACTCGCTGACTGATATTGGTTTCATTTTCTTCGTCTTTAATTTTTATACAACAAGATAGTAAAACTGCTGAACAGTTTCATTTATAACCATTTTTGTTTTCTTTGGTATTTCTTAGTTGCAATACAATCAATGTTTTTTTTTATTTGGGATTATCCTATTTATTTGGGTTTGGGTTTATTTGGGTTTAAAATTAAATATATTTAATATATACTATAACTCACCATAGTGTGTAAACCATCCGCACTAAGCTTAAATATTTTCTAATTTCATTAATTTTAATAATAACAACACAAAACATTATTATTATTAATTATAGTTGGCAGTCACTAAATAGTTTTAAAATTCTTTTCAATTGAAAATTTTAAAATATTTATCATCATAAAAAACTGAAGAATTTGCTTAATCATCACTTTAGCATCTTTTGAATTAAAATAAATTATATCTGTCATTGCACAAGCATTACTTTAAAGGGCGAAATTAATAAAAAAATTTGCAAATTTCATCGACGTCAAATAACGCCTCATTGATAACTTCATAAATGATTCCTCAATTACACAAGAAAATTACGTCAAGAATCATAAACAAATTTCGTATGCTCACGATGACTGGACAAATCTTTAATGACCAACTCGAAAAATTTACAGAAAAACGTAGTAAAAAATTAAAAAAAGTAGTTTATAATTATAAATTTAGTCGAGAGTCAAATCACAGCTAGCGGCTGCCACAAATTAATAATTAAAAGCATATATTTTTTTGTGTTATATGAATAAATTTTTTTTATTTTTTTTAAAGTTTTTTAAGACTAATGTCATACGTGCTAATTCAGTTTTTTTCCTGACTTTTTTACACATAATTTAATCACCACTTGGTGCTGGTCACAGAGTTGAGCTTTCTCTACTTTACAGTGATATCAATATTGCCAAATTCTATCCAAACAGAATTGGTTTCTTACAATAGCACAACTACTAACATAAAATATTAATTTATGCATTAGTTACCGGTTTTAGTTAAGAGTCAGAATGATTTTGAATATCAATTGTTGATTTTTATATCTGAATATCTGAATACATAAGAGAACATATAAAAGTGTCTGCAGATTAAAGACAACTTGTCATCTATTCTCTTTAATTGATATTGAATACCGTTTGACTCAGCTGGAAAACTTCAAATAAATCTGTTAAGCAAGTCTTAAAGTTCGATATAAAGTTCAACAAACTGCAGCAATATGTGTGCAAATAAACGCTAAACTCCAGCATCATTGGCCTCAAAGCCATTTGACTATTTGTCAAGCAAATGTTTCTTCATCATAACAAATTTCCAAGCAACAAATTATAAGCACCTTCAAAATTTGCATTCTGCTGGGGCAAGAAAAAATTAATTTTGCTTCTGATTCTTGTCGTGTTTCTTCAAAAGTCCAAAATGTAGATTATACCAGGAATGGTATATAAATGACTTAAATGAGTCATAAATTTTTAGATGTTTTGTTGCTAAATACGCAAAACTCTGCTGTAGGTTCGAAATGATTTTTTGTTTGTTATTCGTTTTTAGAATATTTTGATATCTCAAAGTAATTCGTTTTTTGTATTCATGCATGGAATTTTATAGCTTCAGTAAAATTTTTGCACATAGTATATGTATTATTTAAATTCAGATATTCAATACAATATATAAATTTATTTTATATGCATATAAAATAAATTATTGTACGCTGTTGATACGCTTTACTAATCAATTTTTTGATTTTCTTAAATTTTAAGCAGCAAGTTTGTGTCTTAAGTTTATTGTTTTTAGTAAACTGTTATGTTTGCAGATATATATTTTAAAATTTTAATTTATCAAATCAAGGAATTGACAGATTATTGGCACACCTTGTAGTATTTAAATAAAAAAGTTGGAGTATTAAATTTTTAATTTAGAAAATTTAATTTCTTATATTAATAATCATATAATTTGATAGTTATCGATGTTTTCAATTTTGTTTAAATTTTTGACATTGAATTTCAAAACTTATATTGATATGTTCGCATTTTTGCAGCTCATTAAATTAAGCACTTTATGATTTGTTTTACTTCCCAAAAAGGCATATAGACAGTTATTTTGTATCAAGCTAATTTTAGCTATATTAAGTCAGTTCGACTTTTTATTACGTTATATATTTATTTTTGATTTCATTCAAGGAGACGTTTAATAGCTCCATTTCCATATTATGAATGCAAAAACAAGAGTGTTAGGTAAAATTAAACACAAAATAGGTCGCCTTATCTAATTAATTGACAATTAATAAGACTTAAATATTTGCAGATATTGCTTAGTATTTCCTTAATACAAAAATTTATATTTTATATTAACATTTATAAAATATTAACATTTATGAAATATTTAGAGTATTAACATTTATATATTATTAACATTTATAAGTCATTAACATTTTTGAAAAGATATTTATAGTGGTACTGTTATTGATTAAATTGTGAGCTCGAATGTGTGCAATCAATAACATAGATAGGAAGTATCACAAAATATTATAGCGGAGCTGAAAAAGATATTTTTAGAATTAGTAAAACTAGAAATGCTTTTATTCAATTTAAAAAGATAGGACCTGCATCTATATAGTAGTGAATGAAACTTTATTTAATTAATACAGAAATAAAGATAGCTCTATTTAATGAAAATGAAACATGTAACATAAAAGGACCACTGCAATTCAATTTAAAATTCAAAATTTTATGAACAAATATCTAACCAGCATCTTACGTATCTGGTCATCTTTAAGAATTCCCAGTACCGATCTGTGGGCTATTACAAGCTAAAATAGAACTACAAGAGAAATACGGAAGTACAAATGGGTCTCCAAGGCGCACATTCTCAAAAAATCAAATAACAAATTTTGCACAATAGATACTGAGATGAAAACCCGCAAAGTTCTAAACGCCTTGGTTTTTCAGCCATGACTTAGAGGATAACAGTAGAACAAAAACTAAAATACCCAAATAATTTATAGAATGACATCATTCTGTAACAGAATTCGACATAAATTGATATTAAAGTCTTTATGCTTCGCTTAGGAGGATACAGTCATATGCATACTTCATACATGCCTATATACTGGTATAGACGTTTTGCCAAGTAACTGGTTGTTTTTAATTAAAATATGTAAAGCCATTTAAAATATTTTGTATGTAATAAGTAAATTAAATTCAAAATCTATTCTCTCCCAAAAAAAGACAAGATTTGATTTCTTCTTAGATAACCGATACAACTATTTCATTCCATTTAAACTGCACCATTTTAAATGCTATTAAAACATATATAAACAAATTACTACAATATGTCTCAATTTAAAATATTTAAGAATTTTATGTGCCGCCCACATGTTCCCACTTTGCTTCGTTCTTGGTTTATCTTGATCTCGATCGTTGATATTATGGTTATTTTGGTCATACTTGTTAAAGCATGTTAAGTTTAGTTTCTGGTAAGATAAATAGAATTACAAAATTAAAAGGTTAAAACACTTCAGAATTCAAGAATATGTAAAATAGACATTTATGACATTCAGTTGTGTAAAATTTTAGAGTGTCCAAATGTCTATTTTATTTTAAAAATGCTAGTCAGCACTACTTGAACTTAATGCTGTACAACATTGAACATTAAATGTTCAACGTATCGTATGAGTGACATTAACTAAATTTTTTTTTTTGTATTAATACAAGCTAACTATACATAAAAGTACGTGTATTTGTTCTATAGGTGAAGTAATTATTTTAACTCATCAATATAAAACTGTTAATTAAAATCAATGACTTATAATTTAAAACACATTATTTGTACATACATTAAAAAACACTTAGGTATAAAACAATAATAATTTAATAACGATTTTGTTGAACTGTTAACCTTTTGATAATAATTAATTTTAAGTGTTTATTTCTTAATCTGATGTTTAAGCGCTTAATGTAGTAAATAAACATTATAATTATATAAAGCATTCAATTATTTCGAAACAAATAGATTTAAAAGCCAGTTGAATTTAACACCCCACAGTTGTAATTATCGAAACCACTTATTAAAAATAGTATTTCTTAAAACCGATTCCAATAAAATGTTTAGTATTTCTTAAAACCTACTCAAATCAAATTTTTTATTCATTTCTACTTGCGTGTTTTTATTAACAATTACCGTGATAATAGCTTAAGTAAGTAATTGATACTTAAATGTTTAAAGTACAAATTTATGTATATATTTTATTAAAATATTGTTAGAAAAATATTAAGAAATGTTGCTGTTAGATTCAAAGTTCATTTGCATATCGCAAGAAATTTGTTCAATTAAAATGAAATTTATAGAAGTAAATAAAATTACAAGAGAAACAAAACGGTTAATAAAGAAGCCTTGAAAATTTAATTAAAAACAATTAAAATAAAATAATAGTAATTACTTATAGTAGTGCATACTAAACAAAAAACGTCGTTAAGATTATAACTAATTTTGGTATTTCTAATTTTAATGAATTTGCAAATTCCTGTTAATTTAATTGCAATACTTAAAAACGTTTTACTGCATTTTTGTTGATGTTCAACTTAAGCTTGACTCGCCTTGTTTTAATGTTTAAGCCTTGCATAAATTGCAACTGAATATAGACACCGATATTATTGTTTTTTATACAAAAAGTGATTCAAATATTTCCACATGATTGTTTGATTTATTTTGATATAGTTACATACCTTTCAAACTTGTTTATATGATAGTGTAAATTTTTTACCATAATTAAACTCAATCATTTGTTTTATCATTCAATGAAGTTAGACTTTAGTATGTATGTGCAATTCGACCTTAAACATTATACATTTTTTAAAAAATTCAGTTATTTTTAAAAAAGACCTGTTCTAAGAATTTATCGTTAAAAGCAAATTTTTTAATAACTATTAGAGAAACAGTTTTAAAATGCAACAGCGAATAAACACAATAAACACATGACACAAAATTAATTAATTTAATCCAGTTGAATTATTTAATATCTTTCATGCTATCACCTTTGCTCACAACTATCCATTCCCTGAACAGATGAAGTTAGTATACAAAACTGTATTTGCAGTAAGGAACTATAAGATATCCATTGTGTACCAACGCAATGGGCACATCAGAAATAGATTTAGGGTTGGAATAATAAACGGTGATATACTGACATGACCGAAACAAATTTAGTTGGCTTGCCCCCTCCATCCATCAACTGCTGCTGGAAAAGTATGCATTTTCGTTTTTAAAGTATGAACACGCTTGAAGACACAGGGGGTAGAAGATTCTTGGTCTATCTCGCTACGTCCATGATCAACGCTAAGTGTAGTATAACTAATAATATAGTTTTACATAACTAATAAACTTGTGTTCCTACACATAAACTGTATCCATTACCGATCAACGCTATTAAGTGTAGTAAAACTAATATTATAGTTTCAGATAATAAACTTAAGTTCCTATACATAAACTGTATCCACATCCGATCAATGCTATTAGGTTTAGTATAACTAACATTATGGCTTCACATAACTAAAAATCTTGAGTCCATTTTCGATCAACGCTATTAGGTGTTGTGTTACTAATATTACATATAAAGTTTTACATATAAACAGTACCTGTTGCTATCTGCATAATATCCGTATTATCTTTTAATAAAGAATATATCAAACGAAGTTCGAAGTTCATTAAAATTTATCAAATGAAGTTAACATAACCAAATTAGCCAAATAGTCCCTTATGAGTTGTGGACACCACACTATACCACCTATATTACGTACCTTCTAACCGCGATTATTTAATATCATAAACAAAGCACTACTTGTAAAATTGTTTTGTTTTTCTTATTATGTTAGATCTCCATAGGTCAAGCCTTTCTGTATTGCATACATACAAGAAAAGTTATTATAAAATAAATTTTAGTATTTGATATAGCACATGTCAAACATAAATATTTATTTAGAAATATAGAATTTGCTAATATATGTATGCACACATTTAGTCAGATATCTAATGTAAAAGTAATGATAACTTAACGAATGAATAAATAAATTTTTATGATGTTTATACAAGAGAGTGTATACATTAAAGAATTAGAAAATAAATACTTCCGTAGAAGTAAATTAAAGGTAAAACAACATTAAAATACCAACCTAACTACGTCAAAACATATTTCAACGCAATTTGAAAATAAAAATACAATTCCACACGAATAAATGTAAAATTAAAGTTGAATTTAATTTGATGTCCGGAAATGGTGACAAAATATTATAACGAAAATTTTATATTTTTTTAATATGAAAATTTAATTTTGTTATTTTATTCACCACTAAACCTAAAACCTACATGCAAATTTCATGTAAGATACACAAGAACTTCGCCTTCAAAAAGTTCAACATTGTCCAAAAGATTTGATAGCAGTTTTAGATACGAGACCAAATACCATACATACGCAGTACACACATTAAATTTAATAAGTCAAATATATTTAAAATATTTTTTTCAAATTTTATAGTAATTATTATATAGTTAAAATAATTGAATAATTTTTTTCCTACTTTTGCAATTTAGTTTAACAATTTTTTTCTAATTTTTGAGTTTCATATATGTATGTGAAAAGTGAAAAGATTTGTAATTATCAAAGTGGCGACACGATAACTTTGTACCTAACAAAAAAAAGAAAAGATTTAAAACTAAACAAAAAAAATATAATTGAAATTAAATGCCGCTATTGAAAGTGAATTTCAGTTATAATTAGATGTAATCAATGTTAAAAATGCGTCATATTATAACTATTTTATGTTCCCAAATCGAGGGCTGGGTCAACATTCAACACAAAAACTAGTAGTAAAAAACAATTACATCACAGTGGCAGTAAAAAGTTTTTTTTTACAAATAAAATATCTCAAAGAGTGCGCATAGAAAAGTAAAAGTTAATTGCTATTACGTTACAAGTGCTTGCATGTCTGTTGTCAATTCAATAGAAATAAGAAATACTTCAAAAATGCCACCCATTCATTATGGTATAGTACCAACACATGCCTAGATATATGTAGAAATCTGTAAGAAGCGTTTAGTTTAATGCATCTGAAGAAAAAAACTTCTCGAAAGCTGTTACTCTATGCTTACCCAGCAATTTTTGATATTTTAAAACAATTCAGAAATAACTGAAGCAGACTTATAATCATTAAAGAAAAAAAGAAAAAAAACAACCAACAGATTAAGCATCACTACTTCACATTTCATTCTGCTTCGAAGCTCGCTCGCTCTCTCTCTCTCTGCATTAGTTTTAATTTAAAACCGATTTCGTGATGCTGTTTATTCAATTCGTGCTAATTTTTTAAGAATGACTTCGACAAATAGAGGAAAGAAAATAAATAGTTGTAGATTATATCTGTGAGTATTTGTGTAAATAATTATGAATAACAAATTCACAATTCTTACAACATCAACGCAAAATAAGTAAAAATAGAAAAAGTTGCAAATATTCTGATACTCGTACAAGAAAAAATGTTTGTAAACAGAAATGAAAAATTTTTACAGTGCGTTTTTGCCAGCGCCTGTTAATGTTAATCAGCAAATGTTAACGCGAATTAACGTATTGCCTCTGTAGCGATTCGCAATTTTTGGCTTTGGTAATGTGTTGCTGAAATTGTAATTACTCTGTTGGCCGTAATTTGCTGTAATTGTTCAATTACGAATTTGTTGCAGTTAACATAGATTTTGCTTTGTTGTGTTGTTGGTGGTGTTTTATTGTCTGAAGGCACAGCGATTTTGAGTTTAATTGGAGCAGACAAACTTACACTTGAAAGCATTGAGCTCAGTGAATGATTAACACCAGCTCTAAGTTACTCATTAAGATTTTAAATAAAATTAAATTGTCAAAAGCATTTATGTTGTTAAAAATTATATTGTAAGTATGTACTTAATATAAAATTTGCAATTTTGCGGAGCTAAAATTCCATTTGTATAACTATAATGCCTTTAATTATTGCTGGTTGGATATTTAAAAGGTCAGTATGGACTGCGTTATCACCTTAACAAAATGGGTCTGTCCAAAGAGATAAATTGTCGACTCTGATTGGAAGTAGACGAGACTTCCAGTCACATTCTTTGTAATTGCCCAGCTTTGATCTGAGCCAGGAGAAGATCAGTGGGTCGAGAACTACTCTCCCCTTCTGACATCAGGAGGTTCTTAACGGCCGACATTCCTTGTTTCATTTGGAAGGTGGAAGGACTTCTGTTCGGTTAGGATCCGTTGCAGCACAAGAGATCTGTCATAGTCGTAGTGCTCCGTACCGTTGGGAGTTGTTATTCCGTTTATTTCTATTCCTATGCTCTTTAATCAAGTGAAAACAAAAAATATCCATGTCTGATACTTGACTGTCTATTATACTGTTCATGAGTGAAGACGAGAGACCTATTAAATTAACTAAATTCGACGGGATTTTGTCTCTACTCTTTTATACTAGGGGTTCTTTTTGAGGAATGCTAATGCTAAAAGCTAATTGAGGTACATGGAAGTTATCCAATGGTTTGTCACTACAACCAACCAACCGTGCCATGTCTGACATATTCAAATCTCACAAAACTAAACAGTTTCTAAGTTTAAAAAACTTTCACGTAAAAGTGTCTTATATATATGCAGCTTATGGGGAAAAAATAAATACTGCACCTACGATTACTGCAATTGTGTACAACAATTTTAACATAACACTTTTTAAATTTTAAAAAATATAGTCGTACATTACTGTTAGCCATTCCTTTCTTCATCTACGTATTATACAAATATTATTAACATCAAAATTTTGATGCTGATTTGCCCTTATTGATTTTAAAGCTCACCTAACAGTAATAAATATTCTTTGAAGATTCCAATACAGAATAGAGTTAGATGGCTAGTTGGCTAGTTGGCTTTATTGATGGTTTTTTGTGGGGTTATTTGTTTGATGGTTTATTTCTTAATTGTGTAATAGACTTGAAAATGAATAAAGCTTAAGAAAAATGCTCTCAATGTTGCTTTATGTTGCATATATATATTTAAAAAAGGGTTTAAAAATTAACCCATAATTAATTAATTAATTTTTTCTTAAAAAAATACATTTTAAATATTGAGTCCTTGTTCATGGGAGAAATATTGTGGTGTACACCAATAATGTTAAATAAATAAGACCCATATTGTTTCTGAATGAACGATTAGTAAAGACAATTGAGTCATGTAGAACTGTAGAATTTTCAACGGCTATGCCTTCAGTATAAATTCGATTATTCTTTAGTGCATATAGAGTAGAATAGCGAGATCAATTATTTCCTCTGTATCTCCTCTTTAGTGATATGAAGTGCAACAAAGTAAAGAATTGTTTATTTTGCCGTCAAGGGTTTTGCCTATTTGTATTTTTATCAAAGGGACTTTAGCTTTAAGCGTAGCCTACAGATCTATTTGTAGACTAGTTTCTGATAAACAAAATTTGTCAAAGGCTTCACACAAGCATGAAACAACATAAAAAAGTAAAAATAAATAATTTACAATATCCCTTATCCTTATCGTTCTTATCGCCGTTGAGTAAAGTTGTAGTCTAATGTTTGCGTATTTCGATGCTCTCTGTCGTTTCTAATTTCCAGCTATCTTTTATATATTTGATTATTTAGGCATTATCTCTGTCAATGTGCTGATTTTCCGTTATTATACGTCTGGTGATATTTAATGTTATGTGAGGATGTACTTTTTTCGGTAATTCTCTTGCTTCATTTAGGTGATCTTCAAGCCTTACTTCAAGTCTTTTTTTTTTGTTTTTTTTGTTTGTCACACTAAATTCATTTTATGGTTATTATTTAAAAATCAATGATACTTAAATTAGTTAACTATTAAATAAGATGTAACTTATAACGTAACAATTGGCCGCATATGTATATTGGATATCGATTTACTTAGTTGAATATTTTTAACTTAAAAGGTTTTCATATTATCGATGCATTATTAAAAATAATAATCAGAATAATTTTTAATATTATATATCATAAACTTTTCAAACCCAATTTTTAGAAAATTATTAATATACGTGTTTCTGAATATGCTTCATATTTATTTAGTATTGCAACATTTATAGAAATTCGTGATAATTAAAATCGCACCAATAATTTACAAATGTATAGTAATTAATTAATACAGGAGTTTCATATAATTTTAGTAGAAAATTTCAAACTGCAATTTCTTAAATTTTCGCCCAACAATTATTTCATAAATTTCATTTTCAAAAGACATCATTCACAAACCATAATTCGTATGCAGCACTCCCTACTTTCAAACCTCAAACTCAGATGCATTGAATGGTTTAAATCAGTTGAGTATCAATAATGTAAGTAATCATTCTCACGTTTGCAATGAGATATCAACACTGAATACATCTTACCATTGAAGTCAATTAAATTTTCCAGCTTATGAAAAACCATCAATTTCGCTAACGAAAATCTGCATATATGCACTTGCATATTAATTATTTTCCTCAAAATTGTATTGTAAATAGGCAAATTGCAGTTAAATCATTTTGATTCGTATTTCGTGTGGCTTTGTAAAGAATTTCTTAACTTTTGGCATTACGTAATGTTTGTAATTGTATATGCATTGGATAGATGGATAGATGCATGCTTGAATTATATCTGCCCCAAGTATATATGAGTAAGTATATATGAGCACAAATATTTTTGTGCTTTTGTGTGTACATTTGGTTAATAATAGAGATCGAAAGTGTTCGCGCCAAAAGTGCATACCAAAAAATTATTAAACTGATCAGAAAATCGCCAGAATTTGTGCAATAATTACAATAATTTTACAAAATTGGACAGCAAAGAGCTGAGTTCAGTTTTGTAATAAATCAACAAAAATAACAAAAGAAAAAAACAAAAAACAAAAAAGTGACTAAGAGTGTATTCAGCATTCTGAAGTAATATTTATTAAAAATATACTCATGAGCACAATACAAGTACTTAAGTTAACTTATATTTGTAGTTATAAATGTATATACGCATACAGATACATATATACAGATAATTTAAAAATAATAAAAATCATATAAGAAAATTATAAATATACATCGCGGCCAACTGACTTCAGACCAACGACATTTGCTAACTTACGTTGATTTTAACTGACAGATGAACGTGAAAATGTATGAATGAATGAATGTGTATGGAAAATCTACAAAAAAAAATCATCAAAAGATGCATGAAAATAGTTAGACATGTACTAGTTTATCAAAAATTATCTGTGGTTTGTATACTAATTTGTAGTCAATTATTACAAACCGCTGTATAAGAGGCGTTTACCTAATATTTTTTTTCTAATCAGCGATATTTTTTTCTTTAAACTTTTTGCAAATTTTATTACAAAAATTTTATAAAAATTTTAAACTTGGAAATTTTAAGGAATAATATATTTTTGCGTCATATCAGCTAATTATTTTTAGATTCATAAATATTACAACATTAGTTTTTATTCAATTTTAAAGTGGAAAACTTTTAAGTAATTCTCCAATGAATATTCGCACTCAAATAAAAATCGTGCAAATCTGAGTTTTTTAATTGAGTAGTTAAATATCTTTAATATATTTGTATTTTAATACTTCCATTATAATATATAATTTGTTTAATATGATTCGTAAAAGCAGTTATTTCATTTAACCGCAATCAGTGTAAATACTAAGCCACAGCAAAAAAAAATTTTTTGTAATGCTTATTGGAAATTTTTTTGGAATGAAATGAAATTAATATTCTAAGTTTACCATACGCGGAAAAGTACTCCGTAAATTTCACAGAAATATTGATTTGTTCATAAACAAAACTATAATAATAAATACAGTTCATTAAATCATTTAAAGATTAAATTATCTATTAAATTAATAACGGAACAAAAATCACATTTTTATGTTTTCGATTTATGATTTTAGTGACGCTTAAGTCTTCTCTTCTGTTCAAGTAGGGTATAGGTGAACATTTTTTTGTTTTGTACTATAATATAATTGATGTTTAACAGATCACTAGATACCAGAACAAATCAATAGATATCATTAATTTTAAGTGCATTAATATTAAGTGAAGGGAGTTTTTGTAACAACATGGTCTTACCAGTTCAGAAAAATAATGGTTTTGATATTTCCGTTTGATGTATTTATAAGTTTGCTGTTGTGATTGTTCTTTGGTCTCTGGAATATAGTCATGGGTCAGAATTATGTTAATGATTACGAGTTGGTTTAAAAACTTCGGACTATTTTGTTTAGACTGTTCTAATAGTGTCTCTAAAACGATTAAACGATATCATATTTAGTCACGACACTCACTGCACAGAAGTTTTCATGCCAAAATCATCCTTCAATATATCTCAGATGCTAGAAAGCCTTCCATGTTTTAATTGTTCCCTCTTCAATATATTTCATACAATTTTTCAATGTTTACTTTGGAGATGTCACTTTTTGGGTGTTCAGTCGTCATTATGTATAGTGTTAAGTCCACGTTATAAGACAGTCAGCTACCTTTTTACTTTTATATTGGCGTGTAATAAATTGTATTAAATTTAAAAAGGATAAAAAATTATTGAAGATTTGAAATAGAAAAATTCAATCCTTATGAGATACTGCTTTTTTGTTGTAAAATTTTGTTCTTTTTTGAAAACAGAATTACAAATATTACTAATATTTAACCAAAACTATTCCAAAAGACTTTATTAGGTGTCAAATTAAAAGAAATTGAATAGACTAAAACTTAGTTTGAGAGTTGAGCTGCTTGAATAAACTGTTTTTAAAGGTATTAAAGATATATTGATTGTATGATTTTTTTCGGGTAGAATTCACTGAATAGTCGAATAGAGACTAAAAATGTTCAATTCTTATATTAAAAAATTAATTTTAGCATCTTTGCCGATTAAGTTTGAAACAGTTAGTACATAGATATGATTCGTAATTTTAGTATACCTACGTATGCAATGTGATTATATAAATATATATGAAAAACTTTTTTTGTAATGTAACAATAAAAAAGTTTTTGTTTTTGTAATGTAGTAATTAAAAATAAAAAACTTATTTATATATTCACATTGTTTATAATAAAATTACGAACGTTTTTTAAAGATTAAAAATAGATAATATAAATGTAAATTTTAAATCATTAAAAAAAATTGAAATTATCTGCAATATTATTTCAAGTGTATTCTAATATAAAAATATTGATATATGATTTTATTGGCATTGCGTTTAATTGATGCTTTGTAATAATAAGGAAATGTTTATTAATTTTGATACATATTTCACTAAAATATACCAAGTAGATATGGAGGGAGGTGTTTGTGTAGGGTGCGACAAGGAAATGCACGGGACTGTAGAGTTTAGCCAATGTAATATATTCTTATAGTAAAGTTACGTATTTGTGTTATTAAGTATTTGTATTACATAAATATTTTACTAAGAGAAAAGTTTTAAAAATATTAGATATTCTTTTAATAGTTTTATATATTATTAAATCAAAGCAATTTGTATGAAATATGAATTTTTAATAAAAAAAATTGTAAAACGCGCTTGAAGTGTTTATTAAATTTTCTAGTCGAATGCTTGATTAATAGCCATAATTATTCTTACTTAACCCTCAATTCATTAACAATAATGGATGAAATCAACAAATAACTATTTGTTTAATTTATATATTTAAATCGTGTATTGTATGGTTAATAAAAATGAATAAAAAAAGAAATGAAAGTTTATATAAAACTATGGTTTATAATTGGAAATGTAACGAAAATCAATATTTTTCATAGTAAGAAATTTAAGTAAAACTTAATATTTAATTTTAAAATTAAATAAATACACTAAAATCAATTTTGCATTTATATGAATGCCATCTTACATTCAATTTCATTAAAATTAATATTTATTGAGTCTTGCCCGCACACCGAACCTGGTTTTGTAACAATCCTGATAACATTTTGCTGCAGTTGCCTTGAAAACGATAACAAGCCGAAAATTGAAAATTGAAAAACAACTCAGCATAGAAATTAAATTTAAAAATACTAAAGATACTTTGAGAAACTGGTATTTAAGCTGTACTGAACACAGTAGATAAATTGCAATATACAATTAAGTGATTGGTGGTATTATGGATCAAGGCTGAGTGAAGAGGTGAAGAAATGCAATAAGCACGTGCAACAAAATTGGCATTGAATACTTTAGAGTGTATCGAAATAAAAACAAAAAAGATTTATTGGAATTTATGTCGATATTTTGCAGCCGGTTCTCTTAATTGTTCTCAAGTCTTTCGCAACATCCTCAACAGCTTCTGTTTTCGTCGGATGGCAAACTTAGTTATCTTGTAATTATTTATCATGCACGATTTGGAATGCATTAACAAATATTGATCATAACAATCTGTCATCTTTAACTATAATTTTTAAAATTTTTCCAATATTAATTTTGATATGTTTATCCGGTATTCTTAGTTGAATTTTATTGTATACTTTATTTACTTTCGAAAATTTCTTTTATCATGTAAGTGCTAATATATTCTTAATAATTTCAAGTTTAACTTTAATTCGCATTTCGCATTTACAGGGTTTAGTTAATTCTATATAAACAATGATATAGCTAATTGTTTTTTATCAAACACAATTTTTGCTACCCCATAGGACTAGTGCTAGTTTTAATCTTTTCATTCTATATTATTTACGTGTCTGGAAAAATAGTGAAAATGGTGATATCATTTTTAACATTGACACACTGTCTATAGAAACTTTTTTTATAAACTATTTTTATTCTTTGTTTTTAGTGCTATTAGAAATCATACACATGCTCTGCACCTATTTTTCACATATTGAGGAAAAAAGAGTCATATATCTTTTTATGTTGTGATATTATAAAACATATTTTTGAGTACCCTTTTAAGGTATGTGATTCCTTAAAAGAGTTTCCATATAAATCAATTCCATATCTGCAAACATGAAAGCATTCCTTTTATTAGAAAGTGCTTCTCAAAAACCATAATAGATAGAGAACTTAAATTTTTTAATAAAACTGATAACCGATAAGTCTTATTTCGATTTGCTAGGTGACTTCAGATTATTCGGAAGTTTTGTTCCGATTTTGTTCAATTTTAATATTCAAAGCCAATTTTTTTCGAAGCCGCTTAAGTCTTAAGTCTTCGAACTCGATAAGTCTTATTTCGATTTGCTAGGTGACTTCAGATTATTTGGCAGTTTTGATTTAACAACACATTTTGTTCAATTTTAATATTCAAAGCCAATTTTTTTCGAAGCCGCTTAAGTCTTAAGTCTTCGAACTCGATAAGTCTTATTTCGATTTGCTAGGTGACTTCAGATTATTGGCAGTTTTGATTTAACAACACATTTGTTCAATTTTAATATTCAAAGCCAATTTTTTTAGAAGCTGCTTTATACTAATATGCCTTGCTTCTTGAGATATCTAGCTTAAAGTTGTAAACTGTTTACATTTATACTGTTTAACATCAATAGTATACCAGTTTAGAGTTTCCACTATGTTTTATAATACCAAACATTCCCAACTATATTAGGTGTGTATATATAAATATATTAAATATCAGGTCTCTACACGTAGTGAACTATTGTAAAAAAGCACAAATGCTTTGATGAAGGCATTTGTAATGCCAGAGTAGTTAATTGGCAAAAAAATTTGTACTGAATAAAACACATTAAGTAAGTAAATAGATAACACAAATAGGTTGACTATATCTATATCTATAAAACACCCGTACAAAAAACTGAAAAAAGTTAGCTCATATATTGAAACATACATACAATTTGTGTTATTACAAATTAAAATATAAACTTTAGTACATACATTAAATGATATATGTTAACGATATGTATAATGATAAGAAATAATGATATGTTTATATATTTGCGTAATAAGTATTTCAGATTAGTTGAAACCAAATCCATTTTTTTTATTTTTTTGTATTTTTATATTATCTGGAACATCACATTTTCACCATCCTTACATATTTTCATTATTATTAATGTTTTTTTATTCTTTAATGTTATATATATGAGCTTATAATAATTATTTATATTCTAATTTATAATATGAACTATATTTATTTATAAATATATACTTTTTTTTCACTCTCCTTACATAATTTTATCACTTAATCTTTTATATTAACTATATATATTTTACCTCTTAAAAAAAATACAATATATATTCTTATTATATTTATTTAAATTTTATTAAAGAATCAATTATATTTAAGTATATTTTTCAACCGATCAAAATATTTCTCAATTATAAATAAAACAAAAATTTCTATTTCTTACAGGAATACATTACATCATTTTATGAAGGATGGCGGGACCTTATGGATAACAAATCAGATCCGCGAACGAGAAATTGGCCCTTAATGAGTTCGCCCTTCCCCACCATAGCAATTAGTTTAACATACGCTTATTTTGTAAAAGTGAGTATAATTAATAGTTTGGACAGTAAAAAATAAAAATAAAAATAAAAATATACAAAAAACCACAGTAATAAAAATGTTGCTGGAGGGTACTTTATTCTGCCAGTTAAATGCGGATATGGGGAAATCCCTTTAGAATGTAGTTACAAATTTTTGCTACCAATACTAGATATCTATTAAAAGATGTTAAGAGAATGCAACCAATTACATATGTAGTGTGGCTTTTGTAACCACAACATGTGAGTACTTACTTCCCTCTTAGCAAATGTGCACTTAACTTGATCAAAGTATATAATTTATTTATGCATAATACACACTTAACTCCTCTATAAAGTTAAAATCTCAATGACTTGCAATAAACACAAAAGCATTTTATATTGCCTTTAACAATTTAATGACGTCGACTTTTTATTAGTTTTTTACATTTCGAAATGAAATTCAAGTTCATTAACAAAAGCACTAAAAAATGCAAATTCTAGAAGAATATAATCTGCAAAGTAATATAATTAAGAATATAGCTTTATGTCTGACATCTGCTTAGGACAGTAGATTGAATCACTTTGAATGTCGAACTACTTTGGACATTGCTCCAAAGAGCATTCGAGACTGAAAACTAGTTTACAATTCCTTTCGAAGTGACATGTGTAGTTGCTGTAAACAAATATTATTTTATTTAAAATCATGAACCTGTAATCTGGCTATGCCTGTGCAGCTTGGAGTTTTTCCATGCTCCACATGTCCACTGAAAGCTGTAGTGCTGCTTGTGTGTGATTCAATGGTGCGCTGCAGCATAAGTAGCGCATCGGTGCGGTTTTGAAATATGCGCAAGATAAAAGTTCAGGGTCAGGAGAAACCAGTAAAACAAAACAAACTGATAGTGTGGTGAATGTTTTTAATAACTACAGCTTAGGTTTTAAATATATGCTATTGACAAATCTGATATAAAAATTAAATAAAAGTTATAAAATTAATTATTAAAGATGCTTTTTAGAAAAAATAGCACAAAAGACTTAAGCAACAAACTCGCTTTTAGTAACTCTTAAGCGGTGTAACCTTGATGCGCCTTTCCGCCATAAAATGCGTGCATTATAAATTATCGCATAATAAACTTATTACATATAAAAAGTAAAAAATGCTTTTAAATATGCAATTTAAACATTATTATGCAACTATATAAATACCAGCAGCGGCAATAAATACATACAAAATAAAAAAAAAACGAACTTACATAAATAATATTTTCTCTAAGTTTTTGCAAAATTTGACATTGTTTCGCAGATGATTTGATGCTTCCTCCTGAAATATTCGCATCATTAAACGCCAACATTTCGCAGCACTGAGGAGCCAAAAGTGTTGGAGCATCTCTTAATTGCTAAATTTACGAGCATAAACTAATTTCTACAATTTGAAATATTTTTTCCAAGTATAAAAAGTTTGTCACATTAAAGCATTCGAACACCAAAGCAAAGCACTAAAAATCAAAGCATTTTATGCAATTTTAAGTATTCACATAAAAACTTAAAAACTTAAAAAAGCAAAAAAAATGAATTTATACATAAAATAAAAAAATAAATTTAACAAATGTTGCTGCAACACATTATTGGCTTTTATTACGACGGTTAGCGAGTTTTATTTTGAATAAAATGCAAACATTACAGCTAAATTCGCATTGGAATAAATTATCAAAGTAAATTTTGTTAATTAAAAGTGGGGTAAAGAAATAAGAAACCATTTTTTTTGCTTACACATTTCCAAGTTTCCACTATTCGTAATTTTTAATTTCATTAACAAATTTTTAATATAGCATTTTTGACTTACAACGTCTAGGCATTAGTATTTAAGACATCGTTTTATTAGAACTTTTGGCAAGTAACTAACAGCTGTTATATCTTACATTACATAAGTACAACAACATTTTTCATAAAAAGTTACTTTTTATAAATAAATTTATATATTTTTCAAGGACATATCTTAAATTCAATGTTATCAAGTCAGCTGTTGGGTTTAACTAACTGCTATCTTGTTGCTGGGACATGGAGGCTTATCCACTTAACATCAATCAGCTCACTTTACTTAATATATTGGAACTAGTACTGAAGTTACATTAAAATTATTTAGGAGCTTATCTACAGCTATAAATGAATTACTTACCTAATTACTTACTTATTGCAACTCTTAACTTTCACATAAGTATAGCCCTTTAACAATCTTCTTAAATTGAATCCCATTACTATTTATATAATATACATAACTCTAAATACACATAAAAAATTAATACGTTTAAACGCAACGTCTGTCTTGTTATATTGCTACTAGGTTTAAAATATGTGTCACCAATCTAACGTTACTTTAAAAATTTGATTTCTCGATCGAATGCATTTTTTTATATGGATAAAGTGCTTTCAAGTACTTGAAGTACTTCATGTGATATCAATAGTATATCAGTGATTTAATGTTAGAATCAAATCTCTAAAGTTTAGATTTTAATGAAAATTGATAAGGCCTCCCTACTGTATGTAACATACCGTACTGTATGTAACAGATGTTACTTGGAATATACGTGCACCTAAATCCTGGTTCGCATCACTCTTTTTGGCTACTACACTTTCAGGAGGAGTTAAAATTTCAACGCATTCGATAACACGACTATCGATACATAATCTGGGCTGAACTGAGTTGTCATATCAACTGCTCATAACTTTCATTTTATCAACATTGTTTTATTACTGATTAAGTACCACCATTATTTATGTCTTTACTTATTATCTAGATATTATTTTTTTAATTGCTACTAGAAACAGGATGAGTGAAAGGATACAACCTTATTTAATCCTTTTTCCCTAGTTTTTATTTGAAGGTGGTCGAAGGCCTATAATCAAATAAATAATAATAAATAAATAATAATATTATTTATTAAGTTTGTCTATTATGGTGTCTACTTGTCCATTCGTCTTTCTGTCTATTTCCTTTCTTGTCTGTCTCTCTGTTTGTCCTTTTGTCTGTCTATTTTTTTGCATGAACAAAATTTTTTCTGAATTCAGAAAAAAATTGGCTGTCTCTATTAGATAGATCTAAACAAAAAAATAATTAATAATGAATATTTGTAAATATGAGTACAATATATGTAAATATATAAATTATAATTCTTTTTTAATTAGCTTGAAGTTCATTAATGGCAGAAAGAATTGAGAAAATTTAGTAATTTAAGACTTCAGACGATCATACTATAAAAAAAAATACCATTTCAACGTATTCGAAATTTGATATATAGATATATCCTAGATAGCACATAGTGAAAACACATTAAGATAAAGTATTTTTTAATCCCTATCTATTTTTTGTACTTTATAATTATCACAGCAAATTGAACCTAATATATTAGAATACCGGCTGTTTTAATAGGACATTTCAAGTTTCCTTAAAGTTTCTATTTTTCGAATTGAAGAATACTTTTGAAGGAAATGTAAGAGCGTCAGCATTTATACATACTGAGAGGTTTACGTAGATACAAAACACAATAGATCTCTCTGATATCACATTACTAAACTAATCATCATATTTGAACTTATTTATATGAATTAAGTGGGATTGCGTTCATATTTTGAAACATAAAAGATTCGCCAGCTGTTTTTGAATTTTGAATCTAACCTTCCGTGAAGTCCTAATTCTTCAGAAAGTATGAACACTTAGAAACATCTAATACAAATAATTACAATGTGAAAAACTTACGATTTGCGGTACTTTTAATATATTGTGTATCATATGTTAAATATGATAAACTATAAAAATAGTATTAAAACGCTGGTAAGACTGGCTTACCATTAAGTAAAATAGGCATAAACTTGAAGTAAAATTACAAAAACAGCTGATGTTAACTCACTGAGTAACAGATCGAGAGTCAAATCTAGTTTGACAACACTATACAGTGTTACTAACTTTTGAGCGTGTTTTTCGAATTATTAATTCCGGTTACGTTTTATACAGAATATATATACATTTATTTACAGAGATTTATGTATAAACGTGTGGTATTTTGTATTTTTAAATATTTTATAAAACATAATAGTTTTACAATGAGTCATAATTATGAAAATCAATTTACATTGGAACTTTTCAGTGTTTTAAAAACAAAAAACTTTTGATATTTTGTGCAACTCTATTCGCCCAAAACTTGGCAACTCTTATAGTTTTTTAATTTTTTTTTATGGTTTTTAAAAATAGAAACCATTGGCATATAAAATTTTTAACAACATTTTTGAATGTCTCAATAACATGACGCGCTACTAAAATAAATTCGCACATTTTAATGCTTTATTTTGAAGACATTATTTTTTTTTTAATTAAAAAAATTGCAAAATTTTTAATTTTATATCAAGTTTTTTAACAATCTGTCTTTGTTTGCAGGTACTTGGTCCCAAATTGATGGAAAACAGAAAACCCTTTCAGTTAAGAAAAGTTTTGATTGTCTATAATTTTGCACAAGTCATATTTAGTGCCTGGCTATTTTATGAAGTGAGTATTTACTTTATTTCTTCTAATTATAAAAAACATATTTCTTTAATATCAATTTATTGTAGAATATTTATGTATTATAAACAATATTAATATAATATAAATATATTATATTAATAATATAATATATAATATAATATATATAATATATATAATATATATATAAATAATATAATAATATATAAAATATAATATATAATATATAATATAATATATATTAATATAAACAATATTAATTTATATATGTATATATTGAATTATTTAGAAAAAATATTTTTGTTTTATTTAGTGAAAATTCTATATAAAAGAGTTTTTTTTAATTAATTTTATTTTATAATAATAATATATAAACAATTATTTATATGCATTGAACTATTATTAAAAAAATATTTTTCCTTTATTCACTTAAAGTCCTGCATAGGAGGCTGGCTAAATGGTTACAATATTCGATGCGAACCAGTCGACTACTCCCCTTCTCCAGCAGCGTTAAGGGTAAGTAGGCGTCATATAAAATTTGTAAATTCAATATTTACAAAAAGTTTATTTATTTATTATAAATTTATCTATAATGATGCAGTTAAATAAATAATAATCTATGCATGCAGAATCAATCTATGATGCAGAATATTAAATAAATAACTCATTACAATATTTATTTCACATACATGTCACCTTAAAAATATTATTCGTCTTATATAAAAAATTCTATTATTATTAATAAACCTTCAAAAAAGTTATTTATTTTTTATTTATTAAAAACAAACCTGATTGGATTTTAACTCAATAAAAAAAATACTAAACAAATTTTCTTGGTGGAGCTCTTCACAAAAAAAAATTCTATAATATATTGAAGTATTGTTCATATAATAAATTTTTT